>NC_037678.1:3068161-3081962 GCF_003255815.1 Theropithecus gelada
TCTCAGCTCACTGCAAGCTCCGCCTCCCGGGTTCCCGCCATTCTCCGGCCTCAGCCTCCCGAGTAGCTGGGACTACAGACGCCCGCTACCGCGCCCGGCTAGTTTTTTTTTTTGTATTTCTTAATAGAGACGGGGTTTCACCGTGTTAGCCAGGATGGTCTCGATCTCCTGACCTCGTGATCCGCCCGTCTCGGCCTCCCAAAGTGCTGGGATTACAGGCTTGAGCCACCGCGCCCGGCCCGAATGTCTTCTTTTGAGAACTGTCTGTTCATATCCTTTGCCCACTTTTTGATGGGGTTGTTTGTTTTTTTCTTGTAAATTTGTTTGAGTTCTTTGTAGGTTCTGGATATTAGCCCTTCGTCAGATGAGTAGATTGCAAAAATTTTCTCCCGTTCTGTTATTGCTATGTTTTTGAGGGAATCTTTCGCTCTCCAGTATCTTATATGTTGTTAACCTCATCTTGTGAAAGTTTTATTTTAGAGATTACATTTTTTGGTTCTAGATGTTGCTATTGGCCCTAACTGATACTTTCAATTTTTCTCCATGTTCATGTTTTCCTCTAAACATCTGAGCAAATTGGGCCGGGCTCAGTGGCTTACACCTGTAATCCTAGCACTTTGGGAGGCCGAGGTGGGTGGAGTTTAAGACCAGCCCGGCCAACATGGTGAAACCCCGTCTCTAGTAAAAATACAAAAATTAGCCAGGTGTGGTGGCGGGCACCTGTAATCCCAGCTACTTGGGAGGCTGAGGCAGGAGAATTACTTGAACTCTGGAGGGAGAAGTTGCAGTGAGCCAAGATCATGCCATTGCACTCCAGCCTGGGCGACAGTGCAAGACTCTGTCTCAAAAAAAAAAAAAAAAAAAAAAGAGCAAATTTAAATACTTACAATGGCGATTTTTAAGTTGTGCGAGGGACTGGCGTGTTACTATGAATTGAATTTTTTGGCTTATTTATAGGTTGTAATTTTTGATTGGATACCAGGCAATTTGCTTTTTCCATCATTGATTGTTTCAGTTTTGTTGTTTTCCGTTCAAGAGCATTGAAGTTCGTTTAGATACTCAGTTAGCTTCCTGGTGGATCAGGTTGGTCTCTTTGAGGCTGTATTTGTGCTTTGTTAGAAGAGTCCAGAGCAGTTGTCACTCCAGAAACAAATGAGCCCCACACCTGCAGCCTCGCCCTTTCAGGGTCTCTAGCGATTGCTCCATGTGTTCAACAAAGTCTTTCTACTCTCACAGGGTGGAATTAAAATATCTTCCATCCCTGAGTGAGATCTGGGAATTCTTCGCTTCACAGTTCCCAAGCTCACTGGCTCTGTGTTGTTTCCCTGGATGTGTGCGTAGATTAGCGTCCAGCCAGGGTCTCAAGGAGAGCTCTTTGAAGGTTTCTGAGTTCTCTCTCTCTCTGCATGGCTCCTTCTTCTTGGATCATCCACCTGCAGACTCCAGCTGCTGTGGCCTCCCCAGCCTCCCCCTCCCTCTCCTCACACCATCGAGACAGCTGTGGTCCACCCTGAGGAAGCCAGAGCGATTGGAGGATTTTCTCTGTGTGTTTGTTTAATCTCACTGATTACCTTCCTGCATCATCTTTCACCCAACACACAAAACAGTGATTTTCTATATTTAACCGTTTCTAAGCGATTGAGGTGAGAAGACAAATTCTATTCCAGCTAATCTTTCATGACCAAACAGTGAAGTCGCTCTGGAGGATTAACATTTTATTACTTTCTTTTTTTTTTTTTTTCATCAGTTTGATGAGGAGGTGCTGAAGTGTGGCTTTCTTTGTGTTTAGCTTGATTTGGATTTGTTGAGATTCTTGCAGCTGTGGGTTGATGTTTTGGTCAAATTTAGACAATTTTCTACCAATATTTCTTCATATATGTTTGTGTGTGTGTGTTTGTGTGTGTATATTCCTCATTTCCTTGCTTTTCTCCTTCTGGGAGACCAATTCCGTGTTAGTTTTTTCCTTTCTGATATTTTCACCCTCAATTTCCAGAGGCCCTGGCAGCCCAAACTCTGACGTCTAAGTCCTGCTCACTAAGATTGCTGTTCTCTGCATGAGATCTGTTTCCCACGTGTCAAAACTTGGGAAAAGCTGGGTACATGTTGGGCTCACCCAGCGCGAGTCCATCTTCCGAACGCAGGGTGCCTATTCAGTTCCTGGCTACCTGTCTTTGCCTTCCTGAGACTTAAAAAGGTTGCTCTTTACATTTTGCCCAGAGTTTATAGTTGTTATCAACAAGATGGCGGGTCTGATCTAAGTGAATCTAGCACTACCAGAAGCTGAAAAGTGTGTATATAATACATATACTCTGTAAAAAAAATTGCATTTCTTTTTCTTGTTGTTAATATTGATAAAGCGGGGTTTTTTTGTTTGTTTTTTCCTTTTTTTTTTTTTTTTTGAGACGGAGTTTCATTCTTGTCACCCAGACTGGAGTACAATGGTGGGATCTCGGCTCACTGCAAATCCACCTCCAGAGTTCAAGCGATTCTCCTGCCTCAGTCTCCCAAATAGTTGGGATTACAGGTGCCTGCCACCATGCCTGGCTAATTTTTGTATTTTTAAAGACTGGGTTCTGCCATGTTGGCCAGGCTGGTCTCAAACTCCTGACCTCAGGTGATGCACTTGCCTCAGCCTCCCAAAGTGCTGGGATTACAGGCGTGAGCTACTGCACCTGGCAAAAGCTGGTTTTTAGTATTGATTTATATGTTCTGCCATATTAGAAAACTTTTACATTGATTCAAATTACATATGTGTAAATTCCTTTGTATTGCCTATGTATTATATCCTCTGCATATAATGACAATTCTGTTTATTTACTTATTATTATTTTTTTTTTTTTGCCAGTTCTCACATGTTATTTCTATTCCTTGACTTAATGCACCAGCTGGTCCTAATGTGAAATGTCAAATGGAATTATGATAACAGGTAGCCTTGCTCTATTTCTAAGCAAAGATTGGAAGAGGTCACTATTAAGAATGATACTTTATGTGTCTTTTAAAAAGATACGCTTCATCAGGTTAAGGTCCTTTTCTTCTATTTATAAATTGATTTAATTCTTTTTAAAAAATCATGAATGAATATTTAAAAATTTAAATCAGAGCATCTGTATGTATTGAAACGATCCTATGATTTTCCTCCTTTCTCTGTTAATGTGGGGAATTATATTGATTTTCTAATATTAAAATACATTTTCACCCTTGTGATAAACAAACTTCTTTTATGATTAACTCGGTTTGCTGGTACTTCATTTAGGATTTTGGCATCCATGTTTATAGTTCAGGTTTGCCTTCTAGTTTCTTTTTTTTCAATAATATCCTTGTCAGGTTTTGGCATCAGAATAATACTAGTCTTATACAATCAATTGGGAAATATTTCTCTTTTCCTCTTTTGTCTGAAAAATATTGTGTAAGTTTGGAATTCTTTCTTCATTAAATGTTTGGTAGAACTTCCGCTGAAAAATCTCTGCCAAAAGTTTTCTTTGTGGGAAGGGTTTGTATGAATGACTCAATAATTTTATCACTTACAGGAAAATTTTGATTTTCTTCTCCTGGCAGTTTTGATAAGCTGTTTAATTTCCTGGAAATTAGTCATTTTTATTCAAATTTTCTCAAATTCTTATTCCAAAGGCAGAGTCTGTCTGCAAGCTCTGTAGTGTCATCACCCTTCTTGTTCCTGATGTTGGTTTCTCTCGCAGTCTCTCTCTTACCCCGTCTCCCTCCCTCCTTCATCCCCCTCCTCTTTTCTGGATTACTCTCTCCAGACACTTACTGATCAAGGCTTTCAAGCTCATCAACCTATTGCTTCCGTATCACTCACTTTCCGCCCTGTGACCCTCTTCGTCCTGTGTTTGTCTGCTCTTCCCTCCCTCCTTCACCCTCTCTCCTCTTTTCTGGATTACTCTCTCCAGACACTTACTGATCAAGGGTCTCAAGCTCATCAACCTAAGGCTTCCGTATCACTCACTTTCCGCCCTGTGACCCTCTTCATCGTGTGTTCGTCTTCTCTGCATTGACTTTGCACATCATGTTACCCTCATGTCCTCACCAGCCTACCCTCCTTGAGGTATCAATGATAATGTTGAAGGATTTACCATTTTTGTATGTTTGTCAATTTTCGCTTTGTTTCTATCAAGGTCATGTTTTTAGGTGCAAACAAACTTAGGAATTATTATATATTCCTGGTGGATTAAAACTTTTATCAATATAAGCAGTCACTATCTCTAATACTCTCTTTGCCTTAAACCTTATTGCTCAGATACTGATTTTCAAATAGGCAGCTTCCTTTTGATTGGTGTTGATGTTGGTATCATTTCCCATGCTTTCCTTTAAACATTTCTTTTTCTTATGTTTAGATAGGACTCACAGAAATAGCACATAGATTTTTAAAACTCTTGGTTTTAAAAATTGGCTTTTCACTGAAGGATTAAGCCCATTAACATTTATTGTGATTACTGATGTATTAAAAATATATTTTTCTACTTTACTATGTGATATCTAGTTGTAGACCCTGTTCCGGGTTCCTTTGCTCATTATCTTGCTTTCCTTTGCACTGATTGAGTTTTTAAAATCATTCCACTTTTTCTTCTTTTAGTTCAGAAATATGCACTCTTTTATTCTAGTGGTTACCTTAGAAATTATAATGTACATCATTGACACATCAAACATCAATGTTAATCAATACTTTTAGCCACCTTCTGGGAAAATGCAAGACTTCTGGAACACTTTAACTCTGCTGGCATATATTCCAGAGTTGCTGGTTATAGATTATAAACGATATTTATTCTGATATGTTTAAAAACTCACCAGATATTGCATTCTACATTGATATTTATTTTGATATGTTTTACATCGACAATTATTCCAATATATTTTAAATTCTACATAGACATTTATTCTGATATATTTTAAACTCACCAGGCCTTACATTATTACTCTGCACAGTCATTCTGTATTTAGCGTCTTTCCTCTATTTGCTGCTAATGATCTTCATAATGCTTTGATTCTGGGGTCATTTTCTCCTGTCTGATGAGCCTCTTTGAGAATTTCTGTTTGTGTGTGTTTGCTCTTGATGAAATCTCCCTGCTTTTGTTTGAGACTTTCTTTTTCTCACCCCGTTCTTGCAGGATGTGCCGGTTGCATGTGGATTTCTTGGATGGCAGTTGGCCTTTGGCGTGTGGACGTCTTGCCAGCTTCTTTGGGCTTCCTCATCTCTGGAGAGGTCAGCCTGAAGTCTGGGATTGCTCTTTCAAAGGGAACCTATCTTTTTATTTCTCTACTGTTAAAATTTTCTTTTAAAAAAAAAAATCTAGTTTTTTGGCTGGGCACAGTCGCTCACACCTGTAATCCCAGCACTTTGGGAGGCTGAGGCAGGTGCATCAGTTGAAATCAGGAGTTCGAGATCAGCCCAGCCAACACGGTGAAACCCCGTCTCTACTAAAAATACAAAAATTAGCCAGGTGTGATGGTGCGCATCTGTAATCCTAGCTACTTGGGAGGCTGAGGCAGGAGAGCCGCTTGAACCTGGGAGGTAGAGGTTGCAATAAGCCAAGATCCTGCCACTGCATTCCAGCCTGGGCAACAGAGTAAGACTCTGTCTCAAATAAATAAATAAAAATTCTACCGTTTTCAGCACGAAATACCTAGGTGCATTTGTTTTTTACGTTCTGCTTGCAATTGGTTGGGTTTCTAGAATTTGTATGGTGATGCTCATCCGTTCTAAAAAATTCTCAGTTTTATTTTCTTCGATATTGCCTCTACCCCAAGCTGTCCTTCCTCTCCTTTTGGCAGTCTGGTTAGACGCAAGTTAGAGCTTCTCCCTTGTATCGTCTTTTACCTTCTTCCTAGCATAGTCCTTGTGTTTTTCTCTCCATAATTTCTTTTGGGTGATTTCTATTAACCTATCTTCCTTTTCACCATTTTTTTCTTTATTTATGTCTATTTGTTTGTAAAGAAACCCTTCCACTGAGTCATCGAATACTTAATTTTTGTTTGTTTCTAAATTGGAAACGTTCCATTTGGACTTTCTTTCAAAATCTGTTATAGTTTTTGTTTTGTTTTGTTTTCCAGTTCTTTGCTGAACTTCTCATGCTTAGCTTCTATGTTGAATGTAGAAAGCACAGCTGTTTTACAATCTGTGACTGGTAACTCTAGTCTCTGGATGGGATATATGGCTGTTCCTGTAAACCGTTGGTTCCAGTGGCTTTTACTCATGATATCTTGTATTGATGTGCCTGGTTGTCTTTGTTAGTTTTCTGGTCATTGTATGTGAACAAACACATTTCTAGAAATAACTTGGGGGTAAGGGATAACGATGTCTTCCTCCAGAGAATATTTCTTATATTTTCTTCTAGGTGAACATATAAGGTGCCTAGGGATTTCCTTTTGTCGTATTCCCGCCCTTGGAATGTTGGAGCGCTTCAGGACAAGCTCCTTAGCCCTCTCTTCTTTACCTGTGTTCACACTCTAGGTCACCTCTAGTATCATGGCTTTAAATAACTGGATGTACATATGGCATCCGTATCCCCTGTCCTGACCTCCCCTTTGACGTTCAGACTTGTACATTCATCTTCTCTTTGCAAATCTCCTCTCGAATGTCTAATAGTCATCTCAAACCTAAACTTTTGTACACTGAACCACCCCCGCCTTTTTTGTTTTTTTTTGTTTTTTTGTTTTTTTGTTTTTTTTTTGAGACAGAGTCTTGCTCTGTCTCCAGGCTGGAGTGCAGTGGTGCAATCTCAGCTCACTGTAACCTCCGCCTCCCAGATTCAAGCGATTCTCCTGCCTCAGCCTCCCGAGTATTTGGGTCTATAGGCACGCACCACCACGCCTACCTAGTTTTAAAAATATTTTTAGTAAAGACGGGGTTTCACTGCGTTAGCCAGGATGGTTTCTATCTCCTGACCTCATGATCTGCCCGCCTCGGCCTCCTAAAGTGCTGGGATTACAGGCGTGAGCCACTGTGCCTGGCCTGGACACTGAACTCTTAATCTCACCTCCTTATTGACCCACTTCTTCCCAAGTCATCCTTGTTAAGTCCAAAATATAGTCCTCAATTCCTCTTTCTCTCATACCCCATCTCTTTTCCAATAGCGAGTGCTGGGTGGTTCAACCTTCAAAACAGCCACCAAGTCAAGACAGCATTACTTTCTGCTGGACTGGTGCAGATGCCTTTTAGTTGGCCTCCCATCTTTATCTCTTCCCCTGTGCAGACCATTCCCATCCAGCAGCCAAAATTAATATGCCACACCTCTGTTCCAGATGCTCCAACAATTTCAGCTTATGCCTAGAATAAAATCCAAAATCCCCATTATGGCTCAGAAAGTCCTATGTGAGTTGACCTTTTCTGTCTACCTTTTCCATCTTATCTCCTTTTCTTCCATCCATTCTACTCACACTGGCTTCCTTACTATTCATAAAAAGGTCATTTTATGCCCATCTTGGTGCCCAGGCAGGTCCACCTCCTGGAGTGCCCATCTGCACATCTTTACCTGACTTGCTCACTTCATTCATGTCTATGCTCAAAAGTCAGCTGCTTAGAAAGGACTTTCTTCATCACCTAATGAAAGTAGCACCATCAATGTATGAATTACCTACTGCGGCATAACAAGCAGCCCCAAAACTTAAAACGACCAGAAGCATTTATTATCTCACAGTTCCTGTGGGTCAGGAATTTGGGGGTAGCTTAGCTCACTCTCAAGGTCCTTTATGAAATTGTGCTGAGGACATCAGCCAGGGCTTGGGGTTGAAAGATCCACTTCGAAGAGGGCCACCTCCTGTAGCTGGCAGGCTGTGGTTGGCAGGAACCCTCTCCATAGGGATGCCCTGGTGTTCTCATGATGTGGCAGCTGGTTTTCTTTCTTTTCTTTTCTTTTTTTTTGTTTTTGAGATGGAGTCTCACTCTGTCACCCAGGCTGGAGTGCAGTGGCATGATCTTGGCTCACTGCAAGCTCTGCCTCCCGGGTTCACACCATTCTTCTGCCTCAACCTCCCCCCCGAGTAGCTGGGACTACAGGCACCCACTACCACGCCCAGCTAATTTGTTTTTGTATTTTTTAAAGTAGAGATTTTTTTTAATTTTTTCTTTTAAAAGTAGAGATTTTTTTTTTGTATTTTTTAAAGTAGAGGGTTTCACTGTGTTAGCCAGGATGGTCTCGATCTCCTGACCTCATGATCTGGCCGCCTTGGCCTCCCAAAGTGCTGGGATTACAGGTGTAAGCCACCATGCCTGGCCATGTCACCTGATTTTCCCAGAATGAGTGATATGAGAGACAGTGAGAGTGGAAGCAACAATGCTATTTACAACCCAGACTCAGAAGCTATATCCTCTCATTTCCACAACATCCTGTTGGCCACAAGTGCCATTGCTCTTGCTATGAGAGGCGGGTACACAGGTATGCATTGCCGGAGGAATGTGCGTGTCTGACATTCATCGGTCCCTCGCTCGTTGCCTGATGCACATGTCTGGGTGTTCATCTCTAGAAGGCAGGCTTCTTGTCTTTCATGCTCACTCCAGTGCCTAGGCCAGTGTGTGTCCCATGGCAGGTGTTCCCTCATTATTTATTGAACAAAATAAATGGGAGGTTTCCCAGGAGCCTGGAGGACATCAGTGCAAAAGGAAGGAAAGAGTCACGGAAGTGACAACCAGGCAGGGAGCCAGGAGATGAGGTCAGGATGCAGAGCCAGAACGGGTGAATGAAGAGAGCTGGGACGAGGCTGTAGACAAGAGATTGCGGCCCCATTGCCATTTGGGACTGAATGGTTAGGTGAGTGCAGCTATGGGCCAGAAAAGGGATGATCATTATAGAAAAGCTGTGCTGTTTTCTTTAAGACCAAGTCAAAGTGCAGCGGTAAACAGGCAGGCCGGCTGGCACTGGGGCTTGCGGGGGAGTGGCTCACGCCTATAATCCCAGCACTTTGAGAGGCCAAGGCAGGTATATCACCTGAGGTCAGAAGTTCAAGAACAGCCTAACCAACATGGTGAAACCTGGTCTTTACTAAAAATACAAGAAAATTAGCCAGACTTGGTGGTGCATGCCTGTAATCTCAGCTACTCAGGAGGCTAAGGCACAAGAATTGCTTGAACCTGGGAGGTGGAGGTTGCAGTGAGCCGAGATCGTGCCATTGCACTCCAGCCTGGGCAACAGAGTGAGACACTGACACACACACACAGAGACAGGCAGAGAAAAATTGGCGCAGAAAACTTCACTAACAAAAAACCCTCTCGATGAAGCTCACAGTCTGTGACATCCACGTGGAAGGCAGAATAGGGCCAGCAGCTATGCAGAGAATGGGATTTAGAGATTTGTGACTACCTGGTGGGCAGGTGAGATGCTTAAAAATGCAGATTGTAAAGCCAAAGTTCGGGTGGCTTTGGTGCTGAGCTGCTGATTGACAAACGGATAAGTATTTAGGCAATTTTGGTTAAGTGTTTGCTTCTGGTTTATGTCTGGGACGAGCTTTCTGAAAGCCATTCTTGATAACAAAAATATCTATTTCTCTAATTTCCAGAAATCAGTATTCAGCCTACTTCAGAGGGTCTTCATGTGGTGGTGAGCACCGTCTCAGGAGCGTCCCTTGAGGGTGAGAACCCTGACTTTGCCTGGCAAACTGCTTGCAGAGGGCTAAGTGGGTTCACACAGTTCTGTGCATTTTAAACTAGTGATTCAAACGAGACTTTTTTTTTCCCCCCATTTAACCAGAGAAAAACATGTCTTTGGGGGAGTTATGACGTTACTAGAACTGGTTAAGCGCTGTGGAGAGATGATAGAGCCTCGGTTCAGGTTCCAGCTGCTTGGCTTTCTGGCTGTAGAAATGTGGGCACGTTTCTTAATCTCTTTTGCCTCAGTTTCCTCACCTGTGAAATGGGATCAACAGATTACCTCGCAGACTTGTGAAGTAAATGAGTTGTATACATTTAAAGCTCTTAGGATAGTACCTGGCCTATGGGAAACATAGAAATAGTGAGGATTATATGCCTTATCTATTTTTTAGAAATTTACAATTTTCATTGCTAATTTTTTTGAGGGTCCTCATGGAAGCACTGAGACACCAGATGGAGGGTGTGATCAGAACCAGGACATCATCCACCCTAGTTGTCTTCAAATTACTCACATGATCCCACTTTCTTATCAACAGAACTCAGAACCTGTTGGGGGCAGGTGCATCCCGATTGAGAACAGCAGTAGCAAGAGCAGTTCGTTGGCCAGCCCCGCTGGACTCAAGTTTTCTCCAGTGAGATGTTCCCAGAAGTTGCCGGCTGGGGCTTTCAGGAAGACGTTTCAGATGGAAGACAGGCTCAGCGAGCAGGTGGGCAGTTTCTGCACTTTGTTTCCCTTTCTTCCTACCTTGAAAGCAGAGGCAATGCTGGAAGTGGGGCAGCTGTTTTGTGACCAGTGGACAACAGTCTGTGCTGAGTGCATCCATCTCCTGAGGTAGCTGTAACAAAGTACCACGAACTGTCTTGAAACAATAGACATTTACTCTCTCACAATTCTAGAGGCCAGACATTTGAGATTAAGGTGTTGGCAGGGCCGTGCTCCCTCTGAAGGCTCTGGGGAAGCGCTGTTCCTTGCCTTTCTCTCAGCTCTGATTCCACCTGTAGTCTTTGGTGTTCCGTGGTTTGCAGCTGCCCAGTCTCTGCCTCTGTCTTCACAGGGCCTTCTCCTCTTTGTGTGTCTGTGTCTCTTATTCTTTTCTTAAGAGGACACCAGTGATAATGGCTTAGGACCCACCCTACTCCATCCTGACCTCATCTTCACTAATGACACTATCAGCGGTGACCCTATTTTTTTTTTTTGAGACGAAGTCTCACTTTGAGTCTCGCTCTGTCACCCAGGCTGGAGTGCACAGGCACGATCTCAGCTCACTGCAAGCTCCGCCTCCTGAGTTCACGCCATTCTCCTGCCTCAGCCTCCCGAGTAGCTGGGCTTACAGGCACCCGCCACCTCGCCTGGCTAATTTTTTTTTATTTTTACTAGAGACGGGGTTTCACCGTGTTAGCCAGGATGGTCTCGATCTCCTGACCTCGTGATCTGCCCTCCTCGGCCGCCCAAAGTGCTGGGATTACAGGCGTGAGCCACTGTGCCCGGCCAGCGGTGATCCTATTTCTAAATCAAGTCACATTCTGAGGTCCTGGGAGTCAGAGCTTCAGCATGTCTCTTTGAGGGACACAATTAAACCCACAGCACTAAGGATGGCTGAGCAGAAAGGAGGAAGGAGGCAGAGGCCCTGATGGCATCAGAGCCACCAAGGGAGCCCTGGCCTGCCCACCTTGAGCTTCCAGTCATCCCAGACACTGTTTCCCATTTCCCAACAAGCAGTCGTAATTCCCAACAGGTACAGCATCTCACTGAAGTACCTGGAGTTTGGAGACTGCAACCACGGTGGAAAGGTGAATGTAAACCCTGGCCAGTTGTCCTCCAGCCTGAGCCCTTCCCTCTAGCACTCTGTCCCCTGGAAAGCCACATTCCAGCCTGAGTTGTTCCCCACAGTCTGTTGTTTGGAACACTTTTGAGGCCTCTCTGAGGCTCTTAGATGGTGAAAGAGTCTATGCCCTACTTGGTAGACACCTACTGGGCTGTCTTTTGCTTTCTTCTAGGGGACCTTCCACCTTGCTCTTGGCTGTGGCTCCTGGAGGCCCTGTTTTCACTTTGTAACTCTGCCCTCTGGACAGAGCGGATGGGTACCTGGGTGGTCATCTGACCCAAGTTGGGCCAGTTAGACTCTCTGCAGGGTTTGAAATTTGTGGGAAGGGACATTGTGTCTGGCAGTTACTATCACAGAGTCCTGTCAGGATGGGGTCCAGTGTGGTGACTTTCAAACTCCGGGGCAGGTCTGGGTCACTTAGGGACTTCGTTACAGGTTTCCAGGTGAGCCATTATCCATTATGGAACACAGTATGGAGGTTCCTCAAAACATTAAAAACAGAAGTATCATAGGACCCAGCAATCAGCAATCCCGATTCTGAGTCTATATCCTGTGTTACTTGGGTTTTTTTCTTCCCCCCAGAGAAACACCAATAGGATATATACATGATATATACATAGATAGATATCCATCATATATCAGTGGTCCCCAATGGTTTTGGCACCAGGGACAGGTTTCATGGAAGACAATTTTTCTGCAGACCGGGGTGGGGGATGGTTTCAGGATGAAACTGTTCCATAAGGAGAGCACCATCTAGATGCCTCGCATGTACAGCTTACAATAGAGTTCATGCCTCTGTGAGAATTGAACACAGCTGCTGATCTGATGGGAGGCAGAGCTCAGGTGGTAACGCTCGCTTGCCCACCACTCACGTCCTGCTGTGCGGCCTGGCTCCTAATAGGCCACGGACTGCTGCCAGTCCACAGCCTGGGGCTTAGGCATATATGATATAGAAAGCACTATCTAGAATGAGAGGAATGATAAGAAATTGACTTATAGGGCCGGGCGCGGTGGCTCAAGCCTGTAATCCCAGCACTTTGGGAGGCCGAGGCGGGTGGATCACGAGGTCAGGAGATCGAGACCATCCTGGCTAACATGGTGAAACCCCGTCTCTACTAAAAATACAAAAAACTAGCCGGGCGTGGTGGCGGGCGCCTGTAGTCCCAGCTACTCGGAGGCTGAGGCAGGAGAATGGCGTGAACCTGGGAGGCGGAGCTTGCAGTGAGCCGAGATCACGCCACTACACTCCAGCCTGGGTGACACAGCGCGAGACTCCGTCTCAAAAAAAAAAAAAAAAAAAAAAAAAAAAAAAAAAAAAAAGAAATTGACTTATAGACTCATGGAGGCTAAGAAATCCCATGATCTGCTGTCTGCAAGCTGGAGACCCAGGAAAGCTGGTGGTATAGTTTGAAGGCCTGAGATCCAGAGGGCTGATGGTGTGGATTCCAGTCTAAATCTGAAGGCCTGAGAACCAGAAGCACTGAGGGCAGGAGGACATGGATGTCCCAGCTCAGTTCGGCAGTGGGAATGCAAACCCTCTTCTACCTTTTTGTGCTATTTAAGTTCTCAGTGGATTGGCCTTCGCCCACACACGTTGGGGAGGGCCACCTGCTTTACTCAGTTCCCCAATGCCAATGCAAATCTTGTCCAGGAACACTCTCACAGACACACCCAGAAATCACGTCTAACTGCCATCTGGGCACCCTGTGGCCCAGTCAAGGTAGCGCATAAAGTCAGCCATCACATAGCAAAAAGAATTAAAAACAGGGTCTCAAGAAATATTTGCACATCATGTTCATAGCAGCATTATTCATTATAACTCAAAGATGGACGCAAGTCAGGTGTCCACTGATAGATGAACAGATAACCAAGATCTGATCCATCCATACAGTGGAATGTCACTCAGCCTCAGAAAGGAAGGAACATCTGACACATGCGACAAAATGGATGAAACCTGAAGACATTATGCTAAATGAAGTAAACCAGTCACAAAAAGACAATTATTGTAGTATTCTACACACATGAGAAACCTACAGAAGTAAAATGCATAGAGATGGTCAGGTGCAGTGGCTCATGCCTGTAATCCCAGCATTTTGGGAGGCTGAGGAGGGTGGATCACTTGAGGTCAGGAGTTCGAGACCAGCCTGACCAACATGGTGAAACCCCATCTCTACTAAAAACACAAAAATTAGCCAGGCGTGGTGGCAAGCACCTGTAATCCCAGCTGCTCAGGAGGCTGAGGCATGAGAATCACTTGAACCCAGGTGGCAGAGGTTGCAGTGAACTGAGATCTTACCACTGCACTCCAGCCTGGGTGACAGAGCGAGACCCTGTCTCAAAAAAAAAAAAAAAAAAAAAAGCAAAGGAAAAGAAAGGG
>NC_037678.1:3082044-3216765 GCF_003255815.1 Theropithecus gelada
TGGCAGAGGTGGAAGGAACTGAAATCCTCCCCCTGCCCCCCACCCGGGGGAAAAGGGGAAACCCTGTCTAAAAAAAAAAAAAAAAAAAAAATGCAAAGGAACAGAAAGTGGAATGGTGGGTGCCAGGGCTGAGGTACAAAGAATTATTGTTTAATGGGGACAGAGTTTCCGTTTGAGAAGATGAAAAGATCGTGGAGATGGATGGTGGCGATAGTTGCACAATAATGTGAATTTTATTAATGCCACTGACCTGTACACTTAAAAATGGCTACAATGGTAAATTTTATGTTATGTGTATTTTGCCACGATTTTAAAAAGTTTTCAGGTGATTTTGATGTGGTACACGGAGGGACAGTCTATAGACTGTCATAGCCCTGGCTGCTGAGGTATTGGAAGGTGATCCTGCTTTTCTGCTTCCTGAGGGAGGTGCTTGTTCAGTTCTTCTTGAGGCCTGTGAGTTCTTCCAACACCTTCAGTGACCCCACCCCAGCCGTTACCTTTTTTTTCTTTTTTTCCCCTCCCCTCCCCTTCTCTGCCTTCTCCTCTCCTACCTTTATTCTTTTCCTTTTTCTCCCTTCTGCTCAGACTAGCTTAGTTCTATTTCTGTGACTTGTGGCCAAAGCCCCTTCACTGTTGCTCTCACCTCCTGGGTAGGAAGCTCCCTGAGAGTGTGGACTGGGAGTTAGTCTTCCTCCCTGCCTGGCACACAGGCCGGGGGCCCAGAGGGACAGCTCGGGGAGTGTGCGTTGACCATGCCTGGCCTTCCTCCAGCATGACTCAGCCTGGAGTCTGCACTTTGTCTGTTCGGGGAAATGTGCCTTTAATTCTGTTCCTTGGTGCTTATAATTTCGTTATTTTTTCCGCAATGACATTCCATTGGTCCTCAGTTCCTCGGTCAGTCCTCAATTCATTCTCATTTTACTTGAGTCATGGGCTAAGTTGTTCTGTAGCATACAATGGCCTGGGGACTTTCCTTCTTTCCATGAGTGACTATTTTTCTCTAGGTTGGGATCGTTCTATTTTCCATTCATTACTTCTTTTCTCTTGTATAGCATGTTTGCCTAGTTGTGCTTTTATTTTTTTCATATTGTTTATGCCTGCGCCATTCTGACAGGTAACTTCTTGATCTCTTCCCAACAATTTGTGACCAGGCTATTTTGGGCCCAGGCTTAGGTGAGGAGCTGGGATATCTTATGTTCTCTCTACTTTTCTGCAGCCCGAGGGACTGTCTCTGGGTGGGGAATGAGAAAGTCTCTCTTCCCTGAGATTTTGTTGAAAGTCCTAATCCAGGGTGCCCTTCTCCAGGGCTGAGAGTGTGGGTACTGCTCAGTGGGAGACTCCCCTGGGATTTTGACTGCTCCTCTAATTCAGAATATTGTCTTGAAGACCTTGCTTCTATCAGATGGATTCTGTCAATGCTTCAGGTTCCCTGGTTCACCCACTTCTGTGAGCATCAGTGTCCATTGTTTTGCGTTCAGAAGGAGGAGGAGGAGGAAGAGAAGGATGAGGAGGAAAGGGCGGTGGAGGAAGAGGAGAGGCAGAAGGAGCAGGAGGAGGAAGGGGAGGGGCAGAACAACCATCACCATGACCACCACCCCCAGAGCACCCACCCTGCTTGCTTTCCTCTCCTCTTGGGGTCTGTGAGAAAGCACAGGATTTTGTCACCTCCCAGCCCAGTCTCTGGGGCGAGGAGCCGCGGTGGCATGGGTGCTCCGGAATCTTCTGAGTCTTTCTTTGATCTTCAGTCGGTGTGGTTTATAGCTTTAGGATAAGGCCCCTCCCTTGTTTGGTTGCTGGGGGTAATGGGGGTGAAATGGCAGTGCGGAGGTTTTTTGCAGCGTTTTCCTGGAGTTTCTCGTGCGGTTGGAGTTTGGGGCCAAGAACTTCCACAGGGACAGTTAGTCGGCTGCCTCACTGGGGACTTCCATCCTGGCAGTACCTGAGCTCCTCAGGAAGACAGTGGTCAGCTGAGTCCTTGCCGAGCCAGGCTGGCTTCGAGAAGGAGTGATTGAGGTGATTGTTCTCAGTGACTTTGCTACAAGATAAGCGGCCTGTTCTTAAAAGCGAGGGTGTGCTGAGGCTGCTGGGAGTGATCAACAGTTTGTGTGTGTGCACATGTGTGTATGCATGTGCATGTGTGTGTCTGCACATGTGTGCCTTGTGTGTTTGCACTGTGTGCATGTGTGTGTGCACGCTTGTGTGCATGCAGTGCATGACTGTGCATGTGTATCCATGTTTGTGGGCATGCATGTGTGTGCACGCTTGTGTGCATAAAGTGCATGACTGTGCGTGTATATCCATGTTTGTGGGCATGCATGTGTGTGCATGTGTGGGTGCATGTGCTTGTGTGCTAGTAAAGTTGTCAGGGTGCACTACTGAGCACTTTCAAGCAGGTTCATGGAGGGCAGCACCAGCCAGTTCTCGGCTGCCCTGTTTCCTCCTTCTATTGCCCCTGCTCCCAGTGCAGCTCAGGAACGGGGGCTCTCTGGAGCAGCTTACTCACCTGCTAGGTGGTCTTCCTGCTCCTATATGTTTACCTTGCTTTTCTCCCTTCCATCCCCTCCTTTTCTCCCTCTTCTTCCCCAAACATCAGACTGATGGGCAGAGATCCATAATAATAAACTCTCAGGAATATGGCCTGGCCGTGATGTGGCTGGCTGACTGGTGGCTGGCTGACTTCCCTGGACTGTGGCTTTACATGGGTGGGGGAACAGTGAGCCCCTGGAAATGCAGGGATGGTGGCCACTGAAGTGAAGGCCCCCTGGGTCATCCCTGGACCTGCTCCAGGTATTTGTAAAGACCCCAGACCACTGTGGCTTTCAGGGCCCTTGTTACTTCCTTAGACTTCAGTGTTAAAATCTCCCGCTTTCAAAAAGCTAAATAAGCCCTGACTTGACTTATTTAGTTGGCTAATCTATGTTAAAGCTACCAGAAGTGATTTATCGATTTGTTTAAAAGAGAAATCCCAGAAGGAAGATACCTCTCACATTTTTTTTTGGCAAATCCCACATTCAGCCTGATAATGCAGACTTTTCCAAGGTAAGATTTGACAATAAGAATTTAATACTGTAGCCAAACCTTCACTAAGTTTGAGGAATAAAAGCTACTTCATGTAAGTTTCAGCGAGACCAGCACCTTTGTGCCTGCACCCCGATCCGCGTCTCGGAGGCCCGGCAGGTCCCAGCCCAGGACTGGAGACAGGGACCCAGAGTAGAAACCCACAGAGGCACTCAGGTCTGGGAGCATAAGCCTGGCCGGCTCCCAGCTACAAGTGTGCTCTGTCTGTGCATTAAGTACCATGGAAGCCGGGGGAGGGAGAGTGAGCTCAACCTGGGGACTGGAGGCAGCTTCTGCAGGGAGTGACATTGACCCAGTCCTGAAATGCACATGGGTATGGGAGTTGTGCTAGTCGGGGTTCTCAGAGAAACCACCAATAGAATATGTGTAGGTATACGTAGATAAGTACATATCTGTGTGCCGTGTATACCTAGACACATACGCATACACACACACATATGCCCCATTCTAGTCCTGGCTCGCTCTCTTTGTATGTATGTATTTTAAGCAATCGGCTCATTTGATTGTGGAGGCTGGCCGCTTTGAACTCTACAACTCTAAGAGCAGGCCGGCAGGCTGGAGACGTGGCCCTGAGTCTGAAGGCAGGGTGCTGGCTGAACTCACTCTTCTTCAGATGTCAGCCTTGGTCCTAGGCAGGCCTGCACCTGATGGGACGAGGCCACATCAAGATTGTCATCAGCTTTACTCAAAGTCCACTGATTTCAATGTTGATCTCATCCAAAAAACACCATCACAGAAACAGCTAGGATAGTGTTTGACCAAACTGGGCATCGGAGCCCATGGCTAAGTTGACACAAAAAATGAACCGCCCTGGATGGTAACTGGGAGGGATTTTGGGACAGGGGTCCGGGCCACATGAGTGTGTTTGTGGGTGAAGGGGAAGAGCCCAGGGAGGGAGTAGAGGAGCGAGAGTCAGGAGGCCTGATTCCAGCCCTGGCTCTGACCCTGGTGGAGGAGAGGGAAGCCGAGGCAGGTCTGCAGAGGTCACAGAGAGGACCATGGCAGTGGCGTTGGTGATGCCCCTAGGGGAAGGGCAGGCAGGGCTGCTGGATGGTGGGGTGCTCAAGGTGGGGATCCTGGAGGCTGGGGCACCAGGCATTATGGGAGGGCTGGGTGGCATGTGGATGGGCTTGGGAGTGGGTGGGAGTCTAGGGGTCCTTGGGGAAGGGATAAGAGAGCCACTCCCTCATCCTCTGGGTGCCCTGGCACCATTCTCTCTCTCCTAGTACCTGTCCATGCCCTGCCCCACCGCAGTTATTTCTGAGAGTGCAGGAGCCCCTCCCCTGGCAGCTGGACTAGAGCAGATTGAGTTCCAGTCTCAGCAAGTCAGCAGGTGTCTGGCACACAAAAGGGGCTTGGGGCCTGTTTGCCAATGAATGAGGAATTAAGTAACTAGGTCAATGGATCACTGAGTCTACCGACTCCCTGGCTCGGGACCCCTTTCCATGGGTGGGACCCCAAGGGGCCTGGCCTGGCTGTGCGCTGAGCACTGGAATGGGAAGCCCCTGTGAGCCTGACTGCTGGTGCCCTGGTGATGTTCCTGCCTAGTAGATGACATCAAGTGTTTAATAATCTGTCCCTGTTTTATTTTTCAATGGTGATAAGGCTGCAGTGAACATCCTTGAATATTAATCTTGATGCACTTCTCTGATTATGTTCTTAAAATAGAATCCCAGACACATGTAAACAGGATTAAATGTTTTCCTAAGGGATCAAGTTAGGATTTTGGCAGTGTTTGGTAGTGTTGTAGCTAAGAACCGAGGCATGCCTACAGCTCTGCCTTGTCCATCACTCCTCCATTATACAGAGATAACTCAGGAGCTCCAGCCAAACAGGAAATGTCTTAAAATAGCCGGCCAGTGCCTGATGTGCCAGTGCTACAGCTCAGGCAGGGCTCCCTGTCCCACTTCAGCCATTGTTTGGATCTTGGGGTCTTATCACCCACAGTCTGGCTGCTGGATAGATGAACTAGAGGCAGTGGCCTGCATGCTGCAGTCATGTGTTGGGTGTTGACTTGTTGGTTATAAACGGGGCTAAAGAGGTGACTTCTTAGACACAGCCACTCTAGGGCAGGAAGGAAGGGGTTAGGAGAGAAAGAAGATGGCCAGCCTGAGCCTGGGGCCAGCGTGGGCTCTGCTTTCTTTTCTATGCCTGGAGAAGAAGAAGGCGAGGCAGAGCCAGCATGGGTAAATGTTCTTTAGAAACAGTGACTTTCCCCACTAGTGATTCCACATGAATCAGTTAGCTTTTTCAGGGTTGCAAACCACCCCAGAACTCAGTGGCTTAAAACAACACCCAGATGTTTAGTTCATGACAGGGAGGGCCAGCGATTGGGGCTGGGCTCAGCTGGGAGGTTCTTCTGTCCTTGATGGGACTCCCTCATGTATTTGTGGCTGGCCTTAGGTCAGCTAGGCAGCTCTGCTCCTGGAGGTTGGCTAGCTGTCAGCTGGAGCAGGCAGTGACTCTTCATGCAGCAGGCTGGCCTGGCTTTGTTTCCCTGGTGCTAGGCAGGTTTCCAGGAGAACACATCATCTTTTGAGGCCTAGGCTTAGGTAGACACACACTTGTGCCATTTCTACCACACTCTGTTGGTCAAAGCAAATCATAAGTTCAGCTCAGATTTAGAGGGTGGGGAAGTAGACTCCACTTCCTGTGGGGAGGAGCTGCAGCTGCCAAGTGACATTGCAGAGGAGCAGGGATACGGGAAGGGGAATAATTGCAGCTCTTTTTGTAGATGGTCTACCATATGGCCTAATATATGGCTTTGAATCTGAGCAGTCAGACTAGCAACTTATTCCTCTCTGTGAGATGAAAGATAATAAAAAGAGGGAAGCTCATGCAAGAGAGTGGCGGGCACTGCGTTTCTACCCCTTCCTTTAAAATCTTCTGGGCATCATTTCTATGAGGAAAGCAGGAGCTGTCCTGAACGCTCTCTCTGCTTGCCTGCTAGTCCTCTCCATGCCACCATCTTTCCACAGCCTCTGCAAAGAAGCTCCTTTCCTCATCAGCACCAATTCTAAAATAAATCGGAGTCACTTAGAAGCCAAGCTGGAAGCACATTCAACCTGCTGGGACCCACCACCCGGGAGCAAGGTTCTTAAATCAACTTGGAAATTGTTTCCATGTAATATGAACGGACTTGGTAAGGGAATAGAAATCCCTGCCAAATCCCTACCTTGAATAGGATAAAAAATTAGATTAATCTGAAAAAAGCAGTCAGCAGGCACGCACTTACCCTGTTTTAGCTATCCAGGAGGACTGGGAAAATTGCGGCATGGTGTAGCAGAAAGAGCAGGGCTTCAGAGTTAAACAGACCAGGCTTTGCGTCCTGGGTCTGCCACTTAACAGTTGTGAACTTTGGCCACGTGCCTCACGCTGCCCTAACCTGTTTCCTTAATTCTGGGGTAGGGATGACAATGCCTGCCTTGCTGGGCTGCTGGGAGCATTAGTGACAGCAGATGTGAAGCATCTCATGCAGATGCGGATGGATAAATGGTGGCTACAGGCACCTACCTCCTGGAAAAGGGCTGCTGTCATATTTGAGGCACTCTCAAGGCCGCTGGGCCAGCTTTCCCGGGCACGAGGGGCATTCCCACGGGTGCTGCACATTGACCTTTGGTCTCATGTAAAACTCATTCATAGATACAGAGTGTACAGATATTTGGGTAACCTACTTTATTTTACTTAACGCCATAGGCATTTTCCACATTGCCAGAGCCTGCATAATTAAAATGTGTGATCGTTGTGAATAGTAAGATGTACACGTCAGGAAACTTTCTTGATATTTAGGTTGTTTCTGGTTGTTTATTGGTAGAGACAATGTTACAGTGGGGCAATGGAGACCCCCCTCCTCCAGTATTTTAGGTTCTGATTATTTTTTATCCTATTTCCAGAAGTGGGATGAAGATTCCCCCCAGTTCTTGACTTATTTGTCCACATTGCTCTTCAGATGTCTATACCATTAATACTGTCACCAACAACATATGACTGCATCGATTTTTATCAAACTCTTGCCAGAATTAAAATCACTTCTCAATATTTTTAAAGGGGATATAAAACGTGGCTACATTATTCTTTTTTAGAAAGTGTAGTGCCTCTGTGATGTGTCACTGTGGCCGGTGGACTGCACTTCCCAGGATTCCCTCTGTGTGTTTCTGGTTCATGTGGCCACAGGAGGGGTTCCTGTGTGGGCCTCAGAGGGCAGAAGTAAAGCCGCAGCCCTCAGCCACACATGTGTGTTGACCTCAGCTCCCGACCTGTCTCAGGGGCATGAGACAGGGCCGGGCCTCAAACTGCAACTTGTTCCCCTGGATCCTCCTACTTCTGGGTAGGGAGTGTGTGTCTAAGTCCATGAGGAGGAGCTGGCTTCGAGGACACCAACATCTCAAGGCCAGAGGGACAGGGGTTTGTCCATCCTCTTGGGTTCCATTCATGCTGGGGCTCCAGCCTGTTCTTGCTTTCCTACCTGGCAGCCGTCTTCTTGTCCCCACTGACTGCCCTGTGGACTTTAAGCTCCAGCGCCAGATGGAAGGACAACAGCCCTGGGAGACTGCTTAACAAACTCCCCAAAGTGAGTGAGGTTAAACCTCTGTAACACATTTATCTCCATCTCCATCATTTCCACCTCCATCATCTCCATCTCCATCACTTTCACCACCTGCGTTATCTCCATCTTCTTCATCATCTCCATCTCCGTCACCTTAACGTCATCTTTTGTAACTCCATCTTTATCACTTCCATCATCTTCACCATCTCCATTATTTCCATCACCATCTCCATTATCTTCATCACCTCCATTTCTATTGCCTCCATCATCTCCATCACTTTCACCTTCATTACCTCTGCCATTTCCATCATCTTCTTCATCTCTGTCACCTCCATCACCATCTCCATCATCTTCATCATCTCCATCACTATCACCTTCATCACCTCCATCATCTTCATCACCTCCATTTCTATCACCTCCATCACTCTATCCCCATCTTCATCTCCAGTATCTTCATCATCATCTCTATCATCTCCATCTCTTATTTATTTATACCAGTTGGTTCTATTCTGATTGAACCTTCACTGATATGAGTATCACTTATTTGTGATTAGCTAATACATAGAAAACCAAATAATGCATACAGAGAAGGGAGACCGTCCTGACCAGTCCTGTCCCCAGTTTTCCTCCTCAGAGGCAACTCTACTTGCAGTTTCTTGTGGATCTTGGAAAGTGAATCCTGCAAAAACAAGCTCATTTATACATGGTTAATTTTAGCTTTTACACAAGTAAATGCTTTTTCCAAGAATGGTAACATATTGTACATACTGTTTTGCTTTATTCACTTGACAATATATCTTAGAAATGGGGCCATAGCTGACATACGGAACTGCCTCATTGTTTTCAGTGCACACCTAGCATTCCATCATATGCATGCATTATAACTGACTTTGCCAGTCCTATATTAATGGACATTTATGGTATTTCCAATCTTTTAATATCACAAACAGTGCTATGAATATTCTGGTGCACATGTCATTTTGCACATGTGCTAAACACCTATCAGATAAATTCCTATTCCTGGTTGTGTAATTCCTGGTACAAGGGTAAATCTGGCGGGTGCCATTACCTTTACCTACACGGATCGTACCTAGTAGCCCACTTTTCTAGATGATCTGTTGTGATCTTGTCTTCATTATTCCTTCTCCCTTTGCCCTGTCCCTCTGTATTGCAGGGGTCAGAGCCTGGAAACAATGTTCCTTCAATCCTTTGCCAGCAGGGATCTTTAGTTTCTGCCAACAAGGGCCACTGGTGTAAAATTTGGAAACCTGACAAAGAGAAGCTGACTTTTGGCGATGGCGTGAGACATGGGCGTCAATAAAGGATGGGTGAGCTCTGCCAGTGGCTTTCAGGCACGAGTCATCTGTTCACACAGTTGAGATCTGCAGTGGCTGTCTCTGCAGTCTCCACTTCCTGGATTCCTGAATGCTTCTGAAGCGTCCCTGACTTTGACTCTCCCCAACAGCTTTGTAAGCCTGTAATCTCCTGCATTAATCTCCTCTCTGTTGAAGGACCTGGTGGGTTTCCATTTTCCCAGCCAAACGCTGTCTGAGACATATCCCCACCAGTACTGCATAAGAGCTCCCAGGGCCCCACCTCCTCAACACACAGTGCCTGTCAACCCTTTGGTCAGTTGCAGAAGTGAAAAATGGTATCTCGTTGTAGTTTTAGTTTCAGAATTGTGTATGTAGACTCGATATTTTGTTTGTATGTTTAAGAGCCATTTGCATTTTCTTTTTTATAAACCGGGTTCATATCCTTTGATTATTTTTCTGTTGTGTTATTGGTGGGTGTTGTCACTTACATGGATCATACCTGTTAGCACACTTAAACATTTTTTTAAAAAATACCTTTTTAAAAAATTAATAAGAAATAGCACTGTATGACATAAATGGCAAACTTTTTCTCTAGTTTTCAGTTTGTCTTTTGACTTAGTTTATATGTACTTCTTGACATGAAGATTAAAACATTTTAATGTAATCCAGTGTTTTTTCTTTTATTTTTTTATTTTTTTTTTTTTTCTTTTTGAGACAGAGTCTCGCCCTGTGGCCCAGGCTAGAGTGCAGTGGTACGATCTCCGCTCACTGCAACCTCCACTTCCCAGGTTCAAGCGATTCTCATGTCTCAGCCTCCGAGTAGCTGGGATTACAGGCATGTGCCACCATGCCTCACTAATTTTTATAGTTTTAGTAGAGATGGGGTTCCACTATGTTGCCCAGGCTGGTCTCAAACTCCTGACCTCAAGTGATCCGCCTACCTCAGCCTCCCAAAGTGTTGGGATTACAGGTGTGAGCCATCGCACCTGGCCTGTTTTATGGATTCCGTGTTTTGAGCTGTACTTACCTTGGTGGGGCAGTTATCACTCACAATTATTCCACGGGCTTCCCTCTGCTTCCCAGGCTCCCTGGCAATTTGTGGGTCTTTACATTCTATTTTTAGGCTAAAAAACCTTCCTCATTTTTCTACCTTGATCCATCATGGCCTCAGAAAGATGAATTGAAATTTCCTACTCTAAAGCATCCCTGCTTCTTCTTGTATTTTCTGAACTTGAGCACTATCAAAGTTGGTGTTACATTATGTTGTGCTAATAGCTGTAATTGCTAGACTTTGTGGATCGCACCCTTTATCATTCTAAAGTGACTTTTTGTTTTATTTAACGCCTTTTGTCCCAAAATACAGCCTGTCTGATATTGATTGTTGACCCTGCATTTTAAAAACGCGTTTGCCTTTCATGCTTTTATCTTTAACCTCTCTGAGTTGCTTTGTTTTTGATATACCTCTGGGATACAGTTCACAATTGGCCTCTGCCTCCTGAATAAGTTTAACTCCTGAGTAAAGTACAGATATGTTTGAAGTTAGTTCTGTTGTTATTATACTACTTGCTACTCTTTTTTTTTTTTGAGATGGAGTCTCGCTGTGTCGCCCAGGCTGGAGTGCAGTGGCACGATCTTGGGTCACTGCAACCTCCGCCTTCCAGGTTCAAGTGCTTCTCCTGCCTCAGCTTCCTGAGTAGCTGGGATTACAGGCATGAGCCACCATGCCCTGCTAATTTTTGTATTTTTAGTAGAGATGGGGTTTCACCATATTGGCCAGGCTGGTCTTGAACTCCTGACCTCACGTGATCTGCCTGCTTTGGCCTCCCAAAGTGTTGGGATTACAGGCGTGAGCTACCATGCCTGGCCTATACTTTCTACTTTTAATTGTACTTCAAGAACATCCTTCACTATAGATTCTGTGTATCCTTTACTTTGTTTCATCAGTTTACTTTTGTCATTTGGCAGAACTGGAAGTTTGCTTTAGTGGCCGTCTTCTAACCCTAACTTTATCCACCCCACTCAATCCTCTACTGACTCTACACAACGAACAATGACAGCACAAGTCTATCTCAACTTCCTCAGACTGGCTTCCTTGCTCCTCAGTTTGCAGATGGCCTATTGTGGGACTTTACCCTGTGACCGTGTGAGTCAGTATTGCTTAATAAACTCCCTTTCATATATCCATCTATCCTGTTAGTCCTGTCCTTCTAGAGAACGCTGACCAATACACTGTGTTTCACTGGTGTCTGTATCTGTCTCTGTTCTGCCTTCAGCTGGGTTTACCTTTCGAACATGGTTTTCTGGTTTCCTCGTATGTTTTCTCCTGAGCTTTGTCACTTTTTGTTCTATCTCTATTTTCCCGCAATGCTTTTTTCTCTCCTTTGAGTTCTAAACTTTTCTAATCATGGTGAAACGTTTGGCGTGTGACACCGGCTGTTTGCGGTTGTGTTATTTTACTTTTACTTCTTCCTGCTTATGCTGGCTCATTGCTGAATTCACAACGCAGCCTCTCTCCTCTGTGCGACCCCTTATAAAACTGCTTCCTGCAAATATGGCTTCTCTGTAGTTCCTGGTTCAGCCCCACCTTTCCTCTCTGAGTGCTGCAAACTTGGTCCATGGTTGCTTTTGTCACATATCTGTGTACCGTTTCTCTGGTCTTAATCAGAGATTGTCAGTTTTCATTCTGGTTTTGTCTTTTTCCCCTTGACACCTGCACCACAAGCATGCTCCCGTGGCCCCTTTCACACCTTTGTTTGGTTTGGTTTTTATTTTGTATGGTAGCCATTCCTCATACACTGATGTTCAGGGCTACAGATACCTTTCATTTTTATTTTCTTTTCTGCTTTTAGTTAATGTCGAATAGCAGGAGGGAGAAATCACTGCCTTTCTTTTGCCATGTAAAAACTGCTCTAATTGTTTCAATTTGCATTTCTTTATTAGTGAAGCTGAATATTGAAAATCTATCCTAAATAAGGAATTTATAGTAAATCCAATATAATGCACAGTGTAGCCAGATAGAGATTGACCTTGTTTATGCCCATTCTGCAAGTCCTGAAATTCTGACCCTGCCTGCTCAGGGAAACAGAATGCTAGTGGGTCTACTCAGACCATGTGATTACTTATAACAAGAAATAGGGTTCATTTGATGGGGAATTTATAAAGTCAATAACACTGAGCTTTGTAACAGTGACTAAGCCACACTTGAATGAATTAAATACAATGTTCTGGCAGTAACTTAACATAATTGCGCATCTATTTATATACACACACGTATATAATTGTGTATATATACACACACAGATAATTGTGTATTTATATGCACACAATTTGTGTATATTTTCATAATTATATACACAAATAGCAAAACAGGACAAAGATGCAGAATTGTGCCTGGAGCCTCACGATTCCTAGATGAGAAGAAACAGGAGATACCTTGAAAGTTGTCGAGGTTGTCACATACATGTGTGTGACATAAGCAAGGTCAGTCTTTATCCAGCCACACAGTGCATTACACTGGATTTGTTATAAAGTCCTTATTTAGGATACCTTTTCAATATTCAACTTCACTGATAAAGGAATACAAATTGAAACCATTAGAGCAGTTTTTACATGGCAAGAGAGAGACAACAATTTCTCCCATCTATACATGTGACAACCTCCACATTCAAAGTACTTCCTCTGTTCCTTCTCATCTAGGAATTACGAGGCTCCAGGCACAGTTCTGCATCTTTGTCCTGTTTTGCTATTTCCCTGTCCCCACCTTGACTGTGAATCACAGCTTCCCTCCACTGCAGGCTCTGCCAATGTCTGGCACTGCTCTTCTCGGATCTCAGCTGCAGCCGTGGGAGGGACTTTTAATCTGCCCTAGCTTTCACTTGGCAGGTGAATCCTAGTGTCCCACCTTTATGTTTCCTGACAAGCCTCAGCGTGGACGCTGCCTCCTAATGGCATTCATGTGTCTCACGGTCTCTACGGCCCCAGGCTGCAGCCATGGGGTTGGTCACTTACCCACCTTGTCTTGAGATGCGAGCCTCACTAGTCAATGGCTGCTGCATCGCATAACTGCCTCTTGGTTTCCAACAACTGCCCTGAATATAATTAGGCAAAGCTAAGGAGTTCTATACTTTCCTCCCACCCCAAATGCAAGTGTCTAAAATCATCTTCCATAGAAGTCCAGACAGCATGATGCAGACACTGTTTTGCAGGATGCTTTCAGGATTTGGAGCCCACCTGTGCTCAGAGCAGAATTCAAGAGCTGGCTGTGCTGGAGGCTGAGATGTAGGACTGAGAGTCGTGGGCCCAGTGGACAAGGGGTACCTGCTTTTGGGTAGAGCTCCATCCAGCAGGGAAGGCAGATATCAGAAAGAAGATTAAAGAGGCTCCTAGTTACATGACACTGTGCAGCCTTGCAGGCATCTACAGACCCGGGATCTATCCCAGGTGATGCGAGAAGCCACCCAGAGTTTTGGGAGGAGGGCAGATTATGGGGTGGTCGCCGTTGCTGGTGACACAATCAGGCTTGTGGAGAAGGAATCGGAGGGAGCAGGCAGGAGGGAGCTGGTTTTCAGCAGTGTTGGTAGAAATGGAAGCCTGAGTCAGGGAGACTCCACGGGAGATGTGGAGGGGCTGCGGAGGCCCAGGCTGGGGGCGGCAGTGCTGAGGACCCGAGTTGGCAGATCTCATGCTTGGCTGAATGGGGAGGGAATCAGGTGTAGCAGATTCCTTCAGTTTCCTCCCAGCCCCAGGTTTTGAGTCACAGACAAGGATCTGAGCCCCCAGCATCCTCTCTAGTCTGCTCCACCAAGACGGTCCACGAAGGAAACTCTGCTAACTTTGCAGTGGACAGATTTGAGGACCTCAGTCTTTCGTTAGGTGGTAATGATCTGATAGAACAAGTTGGAAACTTCGCCCTTTGCATTACAAATGTCATTAGCAGGGAGAGATTCCACAGATTTACTGTACTGGTACCAGGATGAAGAGGGTAAAAAAAACACCCTATTCATATGCTTGTGCCAAGGCCCCCAGTATACTGGAGAGCAGGGCCGGTCGGGGAGAGGTCACGTGGGGCTTGATATTAAAGAAAATGAAGGGAGGATTAGGAAGATGTCCACTGGGCTCTTTGAGTAAAACAAACTCATTTTTTCCATCACTGCAGAGCCTTCAACCTAATTTATTACAATTAGAGGGAATGTGCCAGTTCTCACACATGCGAGATTAAAGGCTTGGCAGCAACTGCCCACATAGGGGAGCCCAGTATGGAAAGTCGTGGCACCCGATGGCTTCTGTTCCCGCTGGTGACCACACCTGCTGACGTCTTGATCCTGCTCATTCTCTGGGCCTGGCTCCAATCACACAGCTGTGGGTTCCGGGCCTGGGGCTTCAGAGGAGCCCCTGCATGGCTGTGGTCAGGCCACACCATCCGCCAGGCCCAGCTGTCCTCGTTGGTATCACGAGTTGTCTGGGCTACATTCTTCCACTTGCTTTTTCACCAGTTGCATGTTCTGTCTGTGTTATGGAGGGGACTGAAAAGAAATATTTCAATCCCTGTCCTACCCGATTCCTGCCCTACTCAAAATCTATGCCCTATTCAATCCCTGCCCTACCCAATCCCTGCCCTATTCAAAATCTATGGCCTACTCAAAATCTATGCCCTACCCAATCCCTGCCCTACTGAATCTCTGCATGCAGGAAGAATTGCTTGAGGCCACGCCAGGCTGCCCAGGAGAGAATGAGGGCACCACGCCATCCTCTGCCTCCTGTGCACACAGCCTTCTCCTCGACTCTGTTCTGCTTATAAAACATCAGTCATTGGGTTTAGGGCCCAATCCTCATCCACAAGAGTTTCATCTGTGATCGTTAATTACCTCTGGAACACTCTATTCCCTCATAAAGTCACATTCCAAGTTTCCAACTGGACATGAACTTTTCGGGGGACAATATTTTATCCCTTTGAGCTCTGAGCTTTGCACCTATCAAGTCCTCAGATGTGACTCTGATTTCCCTCATTCCTTGCTGCCTCTGCCCGCATTCCCTTCCACAGTCTGGTATCCCTTCTGGCACCCATCATAGCCTCCACACGGACCTCCCGCCTCCAGCCTATCCCCTCCAGGCCAGCTTCCTCCTGGTCAGGGAGAACCTGGGCACATCACCCTCTGTCTTGAAATCACCCGAGACCCCACTGTCCCCTGGATAGAGCCTGTGTGTACCACTGTCATGGACCAGGTCCTTTGTGCCCAGTGGATGGGTGATGCACCCCACCCCCACCCAGCTGGTGATCTCTCTGGGCCCCTGGTGTACATCCTCTTGGAGGATGCCTTCCTCGGGCTGCAGGCTGGAGGACATCTCCTTCCTCTATCTGGAAAGCCCGTCCTTCACGGGCTCTGGTGCATCCTCCAGCCTCGGCTCATCCCTTCTGTAAAGGCTGCTTCTCGTCCCTGCCTGGTCTCGTCCATGGAAACGCGTCTGCACTTACCTAGCACTGCTGACGCTGGCCAGAGTTACCTGTTCAGGGTTGGTCTCTCTGGTTGCCTGGTCTCCCATCTCAGCCTCTTGGGACTGACTGCGGAGGGAGTGAATGAGGAAGGGGTGGGTGGCTCCAGGGCCCAGCTGGACTGTAAATCCTCACTGTGTCCCCGGTGGGGCCTCATGAAGCCTCCTCCAATCACTCCCTTCCCTGACAGGGCAGCATCCTCCCCCCACTGCAGAGCAGTTAAATCCCCTCCCAATGTTCCCTGCGAAATGATGAAAAACTCCAGCAAAGGGTCCCAGGAGCACGAGCAACCCTATCTCGCCATTATCTTTGGAGATAAATCTTTCTCTCCGACAGCAAACCTTGTCTGCAGTATTTCATAATTGGTGAGATGAAGAGCCCCTATTTTCCAAGATATTGAGGAATAACTCAGCTTTAAAGACCATGTCCTAACAACTGGAATGGGCCGATTATTCCGAGGGAATCTGCTGAGAATCGTTGCCGGGCGAGGCAGGAAAATGCACCTGAATTATCGCCGAAACTTTGCTAAGAGGTTCACATTTCCCATCGCCTGGAGAGACGTTAACACCCATTTGTTAAAGATGTTTTTGAGGTTTATTTCCAATACAAGGATTTGTTTTATTTAAGTGTGTCTTCTGAAATGCTGACGGTGACAGAGCCATTCCTCTGTCCGTTCTCTGACTCTGCAGGGCCTCAGAGGTCAAGCCGGGAAGTGTGGCAGTCAACAGAGGGCCTGTGGGCTCCCAGCTCCATGTGGGGTGTGGCGGAGATGGCCGGCTTGAAGCAAGACACGCAGCACTGGCGAGAAGGCAGATCAGCAGCCTTTGGGACAAGAGGAGTCCTTACCAAGTGCGACTGGGCATTTGGGTGGGAGGGAACATTTGTGCTTCCGTCATCTGTGATGTGGAGCGTTCACTGTAACTGCCACAGGTCAGTGGGATCATGGCTTTCATGGATGCAGAGAAGAGTTGGTAGATGAGGAATGTGAGACCCTGAAGGGACCTCCAGGACCATCTGCCATCGTCTCATCTTTATGCGGTTCTCTGGAGATAAGCCAGGCTCAGAGGCCACACCATGGCAGCATGAGCTGGGGACGTCATCACACCCACTGGCTCCATGGCCAGTGTCCTTCCTGCCACAGCAGAAGCTCCTCAGTGTGTTGTCTGAGTCCTGGATTTGCAGTGTTGGCCAGAACAGCCTGCCTGGCCAAGAAGTTCTCCCATCCCAACCACCAGTGGTTCCCCTGCTGGGTGGGCAATATGGTTAGGCTTTGTGTCCCTACCCAAATCTCATCTTGAGTCATAATCCCCAGACGTTGAGGGAGAGACCTGGTGGGACGTGACTGGACCATGGGGGCGGTTTCCCCTATCCTGTTCTTGTGATAGTGCGTTCTCACGAGATCTGATGGTTTTATAAGTGCCTGGCATTTCCCCTGCCTACTCTTTGGCCTGCCACCATGTGAAGATCCTTGCTCTCCCCTATACCTTCTGCCATGACTGTAAGTTTCTTGAGGCCTCCCCAGCCATGTGGAACTGTGAGTCTGTTAAACCTTTTTCCTTTATAGATTAGTTAGTCTCGGGTAGTATCTTGATAGCAGTGTGAGAACGAATGAATACAGTGGGTATCTCCCCTCAGCCTTAAGCCTCCCTCCAATGCCATCCTGGTCCCAGCATCCCCACCTCCTTTCCACCCTAGGCAGGCAGTGGTGGGTCTTCCCCATGGCCCCCACAGTTCCCTGAACTGCTGTTTTCTCCCTGCCTGTTAAGAGGCAAAGGGAGGACATTTTTCTTCTATGGAGTCCTCCATGCCTAGCAGGGTGTCTGGGCCTCAGGCGCTTAGCACACAGGGTGTTTCGGGACAGGGTGGTGACCACAGACCCCGTCTCTCTGTAGCACCATGCACTTCCAGGAGGTGCTGCCTCCTGCCTTCCCTGTGCTCGTTGTTTATTGCCTGATTGATTGTGAGACAGACTTCAAGGCATATTGAGGAGGGAGAAGGGAGCAAATGCTTCTCAGGAGTCACATCCCCCTGGCAGACTGGAGTGGCCCCCACAGCCTCCCTGATGGAGCTGAGCTGATTTCCTGTAAACTTGTTATCCAAAGGATTCCTGCCAGCTCCGAGGCCCCTCAGCTGAGGCCCGGAAGTGCTGCAGTAATTAACAGCTTTATCTGGAAGCTCCATCCTCTCTTTGTCCAAGCCGGGAGAGCATCTCATGCATTCTTCTCAAGAAAACATGAGCTTTTGCACTTGAAACTGAATGTGATGCTAGAAAGTAGACAAGCAGACGGGAAGCCTGGGGAAAAGACTTAAAACATATAAAGGAGAAGGAAAGGGCAGGTGAGATGTTCGCTCTGGCCAGCAGCCACTGAACCCCTGTCCTGCGAGGCCCGTGTGTGCTCACAGCATAGATGCAGTGATCCAAAGGCATCCCTCCCCTTGGGGACCTGGGTCAGGGCCTGCCTGTGCCCCCCTGGCCTGGGCACTGCCAGCATCTGCCTGCCTCCCTGAGCACCTTTCCCTGGCAAAACATCCTTTAGAGAGACGGCACCTTCAGGTCCCGCTTGCTCAGGCATCGCCGCCACTCACTTCTGCACATCACCCTCCATGGTGTTGGCCGACCGACCTGTGTACGTGGAGACTACACGGGGCAGCTCCCCTGCAGACGACCTTGTGTGACTTGCAAAGTGTTGTAACAAAACCTCAAAGCAATTTCTAAAACCTAAGAGAAATCATCTGAACTCTGTATTTCTGTTTGTTTTTTCTTGGAAACATTAAGAGTTGGCCACACTTGGCCTGGATTTCCATGGGGCGATGTTCCATTGGAAATAAGTAGGCCCTTCCCAGAAGGGGCCGATGGTCTCCTACCCTTCACGATCTCACTGCTCTCTGCACTCCTGGACCCGGGCCGGTTGCTGTGCGGCGGTCTCTGGTCCACCTGCCCTCCTCGGGGACCTCGGTGGCCATCACCTGGGTCAGTCACTCTGGGATTAGGCAGGGCGAGTCTGGGGCTGCAGAGAAGCCACAAAGGGCATTTGGGGGAGAGATAGGGGTGGAGGGGGTGGGGGCTTCTTGGGAGAGGGGAGGCAGTGGCTTCTCGGCAGCTCTGAGGTGTGGCAGGGATGGTCAAGGACAGTGTGACACTCTGATGGGTCCCAGGGATACTGGGTCAGGCCAAGTGCCTGTGTCCATCAGCTTCCCTGATGCACGTTGTCATAGGAGTCACTGATGTGATGGCAGGGGCATGTCACTGGGGGGCGTGGGGACAGGTGGACCTGGCAGCAAGTCTCTAGTAGTTCCTATCTACTTGCTGTGGACAGGTATTTCACCTTTCCTGAGTCTCAGCATTGTCACCTATAGCATGGGGTTAAGAGTTCTATGTAGATTATTGTGAAAATCGAAAGGAGTGGTGTGTGTAAAGCCCCAGGCTGAGTCCCTCACAGTCTAAGCGCTCAAAAGCAAGCATTTCCTCCCTCTGCCCTCTGCACCTCCGTCACCTCCCTTTATACAGTGAGATCCAGACTGTCTTGTGGTCTCCAGATGGTCAGGACAGACACAGCCACAGGCTGGCCCCTGCATAACCACCCTGGAGCTTCCTAAACTGTCCGCCACGTCCCTCTGTGTTGATGTAGTGGCCATGATGCTCCTGCAGGCTTGTGCTCACTTCCTTTCTCATTTGAAGCCACAGCAGATGCTCCTGCCATGAGTACAATGAGCACTGTGGACTCGCAGACTCAGAGAGGTCTGTCGCCCCTGCAAAGGCACAGAGCCGGTGGCCAGCAGCGCCGGGACCCAAGCCCTGTGCCCAGGTGCCCTTCCTCAGGCTCCTACCTCAACAGCACCTTGCAGGCATTGCTGCGCTCCGCCTCCCCCAACCCGTGAGCAGCAGAGTTGACGTGGGGAGGATCACTCCCTGGCTGCTCTAACCCCATGGCTCCTGGACCTACAGGGGACAGACCCCACCCTGCCAGCTGCCACTTCCTGAGGCTGCCGTTTGTCCATGCATATGGCGCCACTCAGAGATGGATTGGCCCCAAAGCCAGAGCACACAACAAATAAATATTTGTTCCACAAACTCTTGTGATGTCAAGTTTGACTGTAAGTACATTTGGTGCGTGACAGGCTGATAAGTCTTGCCAGCATTAAGATTCTCCCTGCTCCAAGTCCTTACTCCTGACTGCCTGTCATTCCATAGTGTGTAGCCCTGTCACTGAGACACTGCCTGCTCCGTCTGTGCTCAACACCCAGTACGAATCTCAGGCCTGGGAGAGACCCATCCCATCTGCCCCCTCCTGCCTCAGCAAACACCCCTTTTCTCCACCCCTTTCGGCACAAGAGTGGAGCTGCTTTGGATCAAACACCACCGAGGTGGGGCAGTGTTTGCTTCTGAGCCCCCTTCCAAACCTAAGCTTGAGCTGAGGGCTAAGATGCTGCTAGGTCCTGGGAGAAGGGGGCTCTCCCATGGCGGGCTCTGGGGGTGGCAGGCTTGTGGAATGCCCACCACTGCAGACATCCACGGTCCTCTGGCCTTCTCTTGGGGATTCCTGGCCTTCACTGCACCCAGCAGGGCTGCAATTCAGGGAAAACACTTAGGGAAAGGATGGGCTGTGCACGCACGGTTCCTGGTCTGGGGTTTAGGAGACCCGCCCTGTAACCATCAGTGCTGGTTCACCTCTGGATCTCTTGTTCTTCCTCTGCAGAGTGCTCAGGTGAGGGGAGCAGGCCCACTCACCCATGCTGTGGAAGGATTTATTGTGGGCCCGTGAAATTCTAGGCTTTTGATCCATAGACTTCCATAAGTAGGGATGATTCACTAATTCAGCAAATGTTTGCCGAGTACCTACAGTGTGGCTGGCAGGTGCCATCACGCTGGTCCAGGCTGGACTCTGCTCCCCGTGGCTTAGATGCATACGCCGGCCCCGTGGCCAGGCTCTGCTCCCCTGGAGCTTACTTGTGTGTGCCGGCCCTGTGGTCGCGCACTGCTCCCCTTGAGCTTACATGCAGGTGCTGGCCCTGTGCCCAGGTGCTATGCTGGGGTCCAAACGCTGGACCATTGTGGGCCATGCCTGCCATGCATGTGGCTGCCTGCGTCCCTGTGAATGTATGCAGTAGAATTCAGCCATGGGAACATCTGGACATGGAATGGCTGCCTGTCAGGTTTGTGCCTCTTTGCTAGAGATTGCGAGATGATCCCAGCTCGCTCTTACTGGGTTATCTTTACACGTATGATGTGCATCAACTCATTAACCTCCCAGTGGTCACATGACGTATGGATGCATAGACAGTGACTCTCCCCATTTTACAGATGAGGCAGTAGAGGCCCATGGAGACTGAGCACCTGGCCTGAGGTCACACAGCGGAGAAGCGGCAGAGCCAATATACAAAACCCTGCCAATGTGGCTCAAGAGACAAGCAACAGCATCACCTTCCTGGGAGCTCTCCGGGGTCTCGGACCCGTTTTCTGTGCCGCTGGTCAAGAACGCGAAGTCTGATCCCTCGATCCCTTCAACAACACGTGGTGTGTGGTGTGGGCAGACTCACCCTCTGCCCATCTGATGTGACGTCACAGTAGACTCAGAGTGCATTTCCCCAACTTGGTGGTGACGAATGTGTTTGGCGCTTGGGGGCTGTGCTGGCCAGTTTTCCAGAGCTATGCTGTAGCACCCGTTATTTAATCCCATCCTAACCTGGCTGTTGCTGCAAGGTGTTTCGTGGATGTGGTTACCATCTACAATCAGTTGGCTTTAAGTAAAGAGGATGACCCACACTAGGGTGGGTGGGCCTTACCCACTCAGGTGAAGACATTATGAGCAAAACGGAGGTTTCCTGGAAAAGAAGAAATTGTGCTTCAAGACAGCAGCACCAACTCCTGCCTGAGTTTCCATCCTACTGGCATGCCCAGTGGATTTCAGGCTCGCCAGCCTCCCCAGTTGTGTGAGCCACTTTCTTAAAATAAATCATCTGTTTCCCATCGGTTCTGTTTCTCTGGAGGACTCTGGCTGATACAATGGTCACTTGTGTTTTCTCTTTGGTGCTTGCCTTTAGATATATTTAAATAGTTCAGACACTGATACTTAGTCAGTTATGTTGCTTGAAGTATCTTCCCTCCATGCTATGATTTACCCCTCTGCTATCTTTTTCATAAATGAAACTCTCTTCCTTTATTGCTTGTGTGTGTGTCTGTGTGTGTGCATGTGTGCATATATACATGTGCATGCATGTGTGTGTGTGCATGCATGTATGTGAATGCATGCGTGTGTGCATATGTGTGTGCGTGTGTGTACACCTATGTGTTAAATCTCTCTCTGCTTTGAAGCCTGAAAGATACTCTCCTGTGATTTCTTTTAAATAGTGTGTAATTTTATTTTTGCCACATAGGCCTTTTATTCAATGAAAGTGTGTGTTGAATGGGGTAGAGGTAGCGCTGGGTGCTGGGTGCAGCTTCTCCCCAGTGTAATAGGTGACCCATTCCACATGTCCAGGGTTAGCCATTGAATCGAGGCTGTGCACTGTAGATGTGTGGTTGTCATTACATATTTTGTAGAGAGTGCAGCCAGGTAGGTGTGGTGGTAGAGGAAAAACACTGTACCAATAACAGCTTATTAGATTCAGGTATGTGACTTTTTAAAGATTTTTTTCAACCATGTGAAGTATTTATGCTGAAGTTTCAATGTGACATGATGGGAGATACAAGAAGCCTTCAAAGGACCTTGACAACATGGTAGGTCTTGCCCTGACCCAGAGAAGTGCAATCTGCCCCTATCACCACTGGCCCCAAAGCATCCAGGAAGCTGGAGACTTGAAAAGTTGTGCTTAGCACACACATTACAACCTGACTGGTCAGTAGGCTCTGCTGAGAGTATAGCATTTGAACTTAAGAGAACATCCTGTTACTGCCACGGAATATTTTATCTGAAGCTCCAACCCAGTGTTCTGCAGGACGACATCAGAGATCGAGTTTTATTTTGGTTTTTTGTACATGAATATTCATTCCAGCACCATTCAGAGAACCATTCATTCATTCTCTGTTCATTTGTGTTCTGCCTCTCTGTGTGCTTGGCCGATGTGGATTGGACATTGGAAATTGTATATGAGAAGTTGCAGAAATAACTTTAAGTGTAGGATCTTGTTATCGTCCTCTGGGGAAGGTTTATTTAGTTTCTAGCTGGAACCAGGTGCACAAGGAGTCCAGGATCACCTTAATCCACTGGGGAGACTGAGAGGCTTAGAGCTGGCCTTTGACCCTGTGAGGGCTCAGCCTTCTTGACTCTCAGGGAGGGGCGGGAAGGAGCTGATTCCTGCGGAATTAAAGCCACTCTGTGAATAACAGGTTTTGTTGATGGGTGGGTCTGTATCTGTGCTCTGTCCTGCTCCATCGGCTTACTTTTCTGTCTCTGTGCTAGTATCACACTCATTGAATTGCTTCTGCTGTTTGGTGGAATAAGTTCCATCCCTTCGTTTTTACTTCAGTATTTTCCTAGCCAGTTCTGAGCCTTTGCTCTTCTAGATGGATTTAGGATGAGCTTATCAGGCTTCACAAGGCACCCTGTTGGGCTTTGGCTGGAATTTTGATAAAAGCATAGTCAGTAATTTTGATAAAAGCATGGCCAGTCAGGCTTTGGAGCAATGGCATCTTCACCAGGTCAGCTCTTCCCTTGTAGGGTGTGGAATACTTCCCAGTTTGATCACATTTTCCTATGTATTCTGCACGTATCTTCCTTTTCTATTAATAGACTTTATTTTTTAGAGCAGTTTTAGATTTACAGAATAATTGAGCAGAAAACACAGAGAGTTCCCATATATCCTTCCCCTCACTTCTATTATTAACATCTTGCATTAGTGTGGTACATTTGTTATAATATTAGTTCAATATAATGAACTAATATTGATACATTATCATTAGCTAAAGCCCATAGTTTGCATTAAGGTTCATTCTTGGTGTCGTACATTCTCTGGGTTTTGACAAATGTATAATGTTGTGCATCTCCCGTTTCAGAATCATGCAGAAGAGTTTCACCAACCTGAAACACCCCTGCACTCCCCCTATTTATCCTTTCTCCCTGTCCCCCAACCCCTGGCAACCACTGATCTTTTTTCTGGTTTTCTGGTTTTGCCTTTTATGGAATGGTATATAGTACGAATCACTCAATACACCACTTTTTCAGACTGGCTTCCTTCACTTAGCAATATGCATTTAAATCTCTTTCATGTCCTTTTGTGGCTTGATAGTTTATTTCTTTTTATTACTAAGTAAGATTTCATTGTATGGATGTCCCACAGTTTTTTTTTAAAACATTAACCTACTAAAACTGGTCACTTCCAGTTTTTGGTGATGATAAATAAAGCTGCTAGGAACATTCTTGCATAAACTTTTGTGTGGATATAAATTTTTATCTCAATTGGGTAAATACTAGGATCATAATTGTTGGATTGTATGGTAAGAGCATGGTTAGCTTTCTATGAAACTTCCACACTCTTCCACAGTTGCATTCCCGCCAGCAATGAATGAGAATTTTTGTTGTTCCACATCTTCACCAGCATTTGGTGGTATCAATGTTCTGCATGTTCACAATTCTAGTAGGTGTGTGGTGGTATCTCATGTTCATTTCAGTGATGTTTTATGATGTTGCACATATTTCCATAAGCTTCTGTGCCTTCTGTATATCTTCTTTGGTGAAGTGTCTGTTCTTCTGTCCATTTAAAAATTGCGTTGTCTATTGTTGTTGATTTTTAAGAGTTCTTTGTGTAGTTTGGATACAAATAGGTCTTTCCGAAGTATTCTATCCACATCTGTGGCTTGTCTTGTGATTCTCTGAACAGTATCTTTCACAGAACAGAAATTTTCAATTTTAATAAAGTCGAACTCATCAATTTTTTTATGGGTCATCCTTTTTTGATGTTGTATTGAAAACTTTTTGCAAATCCAAGGTCACCTAGATTTTTCCCTATGTTACTTCTAGGAGTTTTATAGTTTTGCATTTTACAGTTAGATCTATGATCCATTTTGAGGTAATTTTTGTGAAACGTGTGAGGCCTGTGTCTAGAATATGTTTTCTTTTCTTTTTCTTTTTTTTTTTTTTTGCATGTGTATATACACTTGTTCCAGCCCCATTTGTTGAAAAGACTATCCTTTCTCCATTGAATTTTCATTGTCGAAGATCAGCTGACTATGCTTGTGGGGGTCTACTTCTGGGATCACTGTTCTGTTCCATTGGTCTATTTGTATATTCTTTCATCAGTACCATGCTGTCTTGATTACTGTAGCTTTATAAGTCAGTCTTCCCACTTCGTTCCTCTTCATTATTGTATCAGTTCTTCTGCATCTTTCACTCTTGCATAGAAACTTTATAATTGGTTTCTCCATATCCTTAAAATAACTCACTGGGATTTTAGTTGAGATTGCATTGAATCTATAGATAACATTGAGAGGATGTCAATGTTAGTGACATCTTAACAACATTGAATCTTCTTATTCATGAACATGGAATACCTCCCCATTTAATTATATTTTCTTTGATTTCTTTCATCTGAGTTTTGTTGTTTATCTCATATAGATCCTGTACATACATTGTGAGATCTACAGTGTTTATTTTTTGGTGCTAATGTCAATGATATTATGTCTTTAATTTTAAATAAAATTGTTTATTGCTGACATATAAGAAAGCAATAGACTTTTACATATTAACCTTGCAGCCTGCAGTCTTGCTTTATCTATTTATTTATTAGACAGAATCTCACTCTGTCACCCAGGCTGGAGTGCAGTGGCACAATCTCAGCTCACTGCAACCTCCACTCCCCAGGTTCAAGAGATTCTCATGCCTCAGCCTCCTGAGTAGCTGGGATTACAGGTGCCTGCCACCACACCAGGCTACTTTTTGTACTTTTAGTAGATATGGGGTCTCACTATGTTGGCCAGGCTGGTCTCAAACTCCTGACCTCAAGTGATCTGCCACCTCAGCTTCCCAAAGCGTTGAGATTACAGGCATGAGCCACCACACTTGGCCCAATCTCGCTATAATCACTCAGTTCCAGGAGTTTTTTGTTGATTCTTTGGAATTTTCTACATAGCAATTATATCATCTGCAAACAAAGATGGTTTTATTTCTAGGAATAAATTTTGTATACTTTTCATTTCCTTTTCCTGTCTTATTGCATAAGCTAGGACTTCTAGCACAATATTGACTGTCTCCTGTGAGAAGGAACAGTCTTACCTAGTTTTTTATCTTAAGTGGAAAGCACTCATCATTAATATGTCAGCTGTAGGTTTTTTGGTAGATATGTACAAATATTTTTGTTAATGTTTTCAACTTGAACATGTTGAAAACATTTTTTACTCTTACTTTTCTGAAAGTTTTTCTCATAAATAGGTGTTGAATTTTGTCAAATTATTTTTCTGTATTTATTGATAAGATCATTGTAATTTGTCTTCTTTAGCCTGCTAATTTGATAGATTTCATTAATTGAATGTATACCTGGAACAAATCCCACTTTATTGTGGTGTATATTTATTTTTATAGATTGTTGAATTCAGTTTGCTAATATTTTGTTGAGGATCTTTGCATCTTCATTAATGAGAAATATTGGCTCATAGATTTCCTTTCTTGTAATTCATTTATCTGGTTTTAGTATTAGTAATGATAACCCCCTAGAACAAATTTAAAAAGTTATTATTGTGCTCTACTTTTGGAAATAAATGGGAGAGAACTGGTATTATATTTGCTTTATTTGGTAGACTTCACCAGTGAAGTCATCTGGCCTAGTGCCTTCTGTTTTTCAAAGATTATTAATTATAGATTCAGTTTATTTAATAGATATAGATCCAGACTGTTTATTTTCCCTTGTGTGAGTTTTGGTATTTTTTTTCCCCAAAGAATTTTTCCACTTCATCTAAGTTATTAAATTTTGGAGCATAGAGTTGTTCATAATATCCCTTTATTACTCTTTTATTATTCATGGTATTAGTATTGATGCTTCTCTTTTATTATTGATATAAATAATTTGTATATCCTCTTTTTTTTTTTTCTTTTTTAACTTTGTTAGCCTGACTAGAGGTTTTTTAGTTGTAATAGTATTTTTAAATAACCAGCTTTTGGTTTCATTGACTTTTTATTCTACATCTATTGAACATTTTAAGCAATTTCATTGTTATATTCTCTAATTACTATTATATTTTTCTTTTGCTTACTCTAGGTCTATATTGCTCTTCATTCCCTAGGTCCTTAAGGTGGAAGCTTCGACGACTGATTTTAGATTTTTCTTCCTTTCTAATGTATACATTTAATATTATAAATTTCCTTCTAAGCACTGCTTTTGTTGCATCCCATAAATTTTTGATAAGTTGTATTTTCATTAGTTCAAGTAGTTTAAAATTTCTCTTGAGACTTCTTCTATGACCCATGTGTTATTTAGAGGTGTTTTATTTAAGTTACTTTATCTCCAAATATTTTGAGATTTTTCAGCTTTCTGACTTTGATTTCTAGTTTGATTCCATTGTGATCTGAGAGTATACTTCATAGATTTCTATTCTTTTTTGTTGTTGTTGTTTGTTTGTTTTTTTGAGACAGGGTCTTGCTCTACCACCCAGACTGGAGTGCAGTGGCATGATCTCAGCTCACTGCAACCTCCACCTCCTGGGCTCACACAATCCTCCCACCTCAGCATCTGGAGTAGCCGGGACTACAGGTGTGTGCCACCATGCCCAGCTAATTTTTCTATTTCGTTTTAGTAGAGATGGGGTTTCACCATTTTGCCCAAGTTGGTCTTGAACTCCTGACCTCAAGTGATCCGCCCGTCTTGGCCTCCCAAAGTGCTGGAATTACAGGTGTGAATCACCACGCCTGGGAAATTTCTGTTCTTTTAAATTTCTTGAGATATATTCTATGGCCCAATGTGTTGTCTATCTTGGTGAACACTTCACGTGAGTATAAGTAGAGTGCGTATTTGGCTGTTGTTGGTTGACATATTGTAAAAATGCCAATGAGATCCAGTTGATTGATGATGATGCTCAGTTCGACTGTGTTCTTACTGATTTTCTGCCTGCTGGATCTGTCCATTACTGATACAAGAGCACTGGATTTTCCAGCTCTAGTGGTGGATTCATCCATTTCTCCTTGCAGTTCTATCAGTTTTTGCTTCACATATTTTGAAGCTTTGTTGTTAGATGCATACATGTAAAAGATTGTTATGTCTCCTTGGAAAATTGATCTCTTTATCCTTATGTAGTCTCTCTATTTATCCCTGATATTTTTAATGTTCTGAAGTTGCCTTTGTCCAAAATTATATAGTTACTCCAGTTTTCTTTTGATTAGTGTTCGTATTAGTCCATTGTTGTATTGCTATAAAGAAATACCTGAGATTGGGTAGTTTATAAGGAAAAGAGGTTTAATTGGCTCATGATTCCACAGGCTGTACAGGACGCATGATGCTGGCCTCTGCTCAGCTTCTAGGGAGGCCTCAAGAAGCTTACAATCATGGCAGAAGGTGAAGAGGGAGCCAGTACTTCACATGGTCAGGGAATGAGGAAGAGAGAGATGGGGGAGATGCTGCACACCTTTAAACAACCAGACCTCACGAGAACTCACTATGGTGATGACAGCACCAAGGGGGATGGTGTTAAAACATGAGAAACTGCCCCCATGATCCAACCACCTCCCACCAGGCCCCACCTCCAACATTAGGGATTACAGTTTGACATGAGATTTGGGCAGGGACACAGATCCAAACCGTATCAGTGTTAGAATGGGATAATCCTTCTCCACCCATTTATTTGTAATCTATCAAAGTCTTTATATTTAAAGTGCACTTCTTGTAGATAACATATAATTGTGTTTTTTTACACTCTGAAAGTCTGTCTTTTAATTGGTATGTTTAGACCATTCACATTTGAAGTGATTAGGGATATAGTTGGGTGAATATCTACCATGTTTTTTAAACTGTTCTCTATTTTCACTTGTACTTTGTTTCTTTTTTCCCTCTCTTTTTTTCTACATTCTCTGGTTTTAACTTAGCATTTTATATCATTCAATTTTGTTTCCTTCTTTAGCATAGCAATTATACTTCTGCTTGAAATTTTTGAGGTGGTTGCCTGTGGGTTTGCAATACTCATTTGCAACTAATCTATGTCTACTCTCAATTACACTAGACCACTTCATGGGTAGTTCAGGTACATTTTAACAGAACCTTTTGAATTACTTCCTCCCATCCTTTATAACACTGCATCATTCACTTCAATTATCATATGCTATAATTACCCCATACATTTTTGCTATTGTTATTTCAAACAGTTATTTGTTTTAGCTCAGGTAAGATTAAGAAAAATACAGATTTTATTTTACTTTCATTTATTCCTTCTCTGAAGCTCGCTCTTTCTTTATAGGATCCAAATATATGGCCTATATAATTCTCCTTCTTGGTAAATAACTTCTTTAATATTTCTTGCAAGATGGGTCTATTGGCAACAAATTCCCTCAGTTTCTGTTTGTCTGAGAAAGCCTTCATTTCCCGTTTTTTTTTTTTTTTTTTTTGAAGAACAACTTCACTGTATACAGAATTATAGGTTAATGTTTTATTCTTTCAATGCTTTAAATATTTATTTCATTTTCTGCTTGCGTGGTTTCTGGTGAGAACTCCAAGGCAATTATTATTCATGTTCTTCTACAGGTTGGGTATATTTACTCTCTGGTCTCTTTCACAAATTTTCTCTTGGTCTTGGTTTCTCTTTTTTGGTAGTTTGAATATCATATGCTTAGGTATACATATTTTTGATATTTATACCAAACATAGAGTATTTTTGAGATAGGTGATATAAATTATGTTTATATCAATATTTGTCGACATTTATCCTGCTTGGCATTTTCTGAGTTTCCTGAATATGTTGTTTGGTGTCTGTTAATAATTTTGGAAAACCCTCAGCCATTATTGTTTCCAATATTTCTTTGGCTTCTTTCTTTCTTTTCCTTCTGGTATTTTCATTACATGTGTTACAACTTTTGGAATTGACCCCACACTTTTTGGATGTTCTGTTCATCTTTTCACCCTTTTTTTCCTCTTTGTATTTCAGTTTGGCAGATTTTCATGCACATGTCTGTAAACACCATGATTCTTTCCTCAGCTGTGTCCAGTTTACCGATGAGCCCTCAAAGGTATTCCTCATTTTGGTGATAGTGCATTTAATATCTAGCATTTCCTTTTGATTCTTTTAAAGTTTTTATCTCTCTGGTTACATTTACATGTCATTTACTTTTTTCATTAGAGCCCATAACACAAGACTCAGATATTTTAAGTTCCTTTTCTGATAATGTTCAAATCTTTGTTATATCTGAGCCTTGTTCTGTGTTTTTCTCTTGCCTTTTAATTTTTTGTTAGAAGCCAGACATGGTGCATCAGGTAATAAAAACCTAGGCAATTAGACTTTTGGTGTGAGGTTTAATATTAATCTAGCCAGGAGTTAGACTGTATTTAATGATTGCTGTCGCTGTATATGCCAGGGGCTTTAGTTTTCTTGTGTTCCCCCCCCGCCCCGCCCCCATTTTCTTCAGGTTTTCCTATGAACTTCTTATATAAAAACCTGTGTCTTACAGTTCTCCGCGTTGTAACCCACTGTTACTATCCTGGAACCCTATGGACGTGCTGGTAAGGGGAGGGGAAGATTCTGTAATTATTATTATTATTATTATTATTATTATTATTATATTATTATTATTGTTGTTGTTATGAGATGGAGTCTCACTCTGTCACCAGGCTGGAGTGCAGTGGCGCAATCTTGGCCTGCTGCAATCTCCGACTCCCTGGTTCAAACAATTCTCCTGCCTCACCCTCCTGGGTAGCTGGGACTACAGGCACATGCCACCATGCCCAGCTAATTTTTGTATTTTTAGTAGAGACAGGGGACAGGGTTTCACCATGTTGGCCAGGATGGTCTCTATCTCTTGACCTCGTGATCTGCCCACCTCGGCCTCCCAAAGTGCTGGAATTACAGGCATGAGCCACCACGCCCGGCTGAAAGGTGAAGACAGAGAATCACAACCAAGATTAGTTTACCTGAGACTAAAACCACTGGTGCCTGTAAACAGCAGGGCCACTTTAATGCTTCCCCTTTTCTAAAACACTTTTCTCTGATCTTTACGGCAAAGGAAATTTTGGCTTCTTTTTGTCTCTCCTTATATGAGACATGAAAGCTACAGGGGGCTTGAGTGGGCCAGTCGCTCTTCCTCCAGGTCAGACAAGAGGAAACTGTTGGAAGTCAGGGCTTTGTTAAGGATAATTCTCTGGTCATATTTCAAAATGGTTCTTTTCCCCTCCCCTTTCTAAAACACTTTTCTCTGATCTTTATGGCAAGAACCTGGTGGGGTTTCTGGAGGTGAAATGCATGAGCCTGTGGCAGTCTCCCTAAGACTGGGCCCTAAGACTCTTTAACTCTCAAGCTAGTCCACACTCAGTCTCTGGTAATTTGTCAAAATTAGCATTAAAGTGGCTCTGCCATTTACAGGCTTCGGTGGCTTCAGTCTCAGGTAAACTAATCTTGGCTATGATTCTCTGTCTTCATCTTTCTCTGCAAACTTCAGAGAGGCTGGTTTGCTCTGTGATCTCAATTCTCTGATGGATCTAGATAAAGTCATTGATTTTCAGTCCATTCAGTGTTTTTCCTGATGTGAGGATGAGAGGGGATGACTTCCCTGCTGTTTCCATATTGGGGCTGAAACTGGAAGTCTCATCTATGTTCTCCATATGTGTTGTGCACATACGCTGTTAGATGCGTTCTGAGGTACCTTAGAGATTTTGCTATTAAGTGTATTCATCATCTCCTATTCCTTCCATTATAGCTTCTCAGTTGTTACTGGAATACAGGAGTGGACTTGAATTTTGTATGTTAATAGCATAGGCTCTGAAGCCAGGCAGTCTGGATTTATACCCCAGCTCCTCCACCTATTAGCGGTGATACTTCAAGCAACTTAAGTACTACACTTAGATTCAGTGTTCTTCTGTATAAAACAGAAATAATAGTAGCTACTTCATAAGCTTGTTATGAAAAGAGAACAAAACAGAATGTTTAGAACACATAGAGCAATTCCTCTGTCTTACTGCACAGAGCGGCCTTGACGCCTTGACATAACTAACTCCATCTTAGAAAAGGACTCTATTTTATATTTCACAGGACACTTTGCCAGCAAGGACAAGATGATTTGCTTAACAAAAAAAATAAAACAAAGACTGCATCCAGACAGATAAGGACATCAACAAGCACGCTCCTCCACTATCAGTCCTCACCAGAGGACTCTGGTCATAAACGGCTCAAAACTGCCATCTTAACAGACTCAGTCTTGCTGTCACTTATGATAAGAACCAGCATTGGCTATCAAAGGCTCTGCCACATCAAAGACTCTTCCTTGCAGGACCAAAGGACTGCCTGGCCCAGACCGGGAGATTCTTTTTTGCTTCATTGCTCTCCCTGGACTGGTTTGTTAAACCTTTCTCCTATCTCTATTCTCTTGATGTTAAATGTTACTTTTTTGTTTGTTTGTTTGTTTGTGGAATGTTTAATCTGTAACATTTATGTATTGATTAAGTATACTATTATGTATGGCTTGCAGTATTGACTGACATTGTGGAAGGACTCACATGTGCATAGACCTGGTTATCTCTAACTTTGCACTGCTCGTGGGACTTAGCAATCCTTCAATGAATATTATCTGCTATTAGTGATAGAGACAGGAGGCAGCCAAGGATCCCTGGTGAAACCCTGCCTTCAAGCCTAAAACAGCCTGAAGGTTGAAAAACCAGACTACCAGTCCTGGATGAAGCCCATCCTTTCCCAACTGATTCCTTTTTTTTTTTTTTTTTTTTTTTTTTTTTGTCTGTTGCCCAGGCTGGAGTACAGTAATGCTGTCTTGGCTTACTGCAACCTCTACCTCCTGGGTTTAAGCAATTCTCCTGCCTCACCCTCCTGAGTAGCTAGGATTACAGGTGTGTGCCACCATGCCTGGCTAATGTTCGTATTTTTAGTAGGGACAGGGTTTCACTATGTTGGCCAGGCTGGTCTTGAACTCCTGACCTCAAGTGATTTGCCCACCTCAGCCTCCAAAAGTGCTGGGATTAGAGTCGTGAGCCACCATGCCCGGCCCTGACAGATTCTGTCAGAATAATGCCGACCTGCACACTGGGAGGACGGGGTGGGACCTCAGGAAGTTGGTCCTGTTTGCAGTGGGGAGGAGCCTGGCCTTTTCTGTTCCTGTGTGGTAACCTGGGATTCAGTCTGGGAAATGGGGTCCTGTTAACAGGAACGCCTCTCGCTTTGCTGATCATTTTTTCCTTTTTGCCCAATAAATCCCACTCCTTACCCTTCCATGTGTCCATGAGCCTAATCTTTCCTGGTTGTGTGACAAGAACCCATTTTTTTTTTTCTACAGCAATAATATTATGTTATTTTACTATAATTATCCCAAATCTTGCTAATCTCTCTTTTGAAACATGTCCATTAAAGATATTGTCTTAGTTTTTGGCTGTTATAACAAAATACCATGGACTGAGCAGCCTAACAACAAACATTGATCGCTCAGAGTTTCTGGAGGTCAGGAGACCACGGTCAAGGTGCTGGCAGAGTCAAGTGTGTGGTGACAGCCCCTGTCTTGGTTTGCAGACAGCCGTCTTCTTGTATCTTCATATGATGAAGAGAGGGAACTTGTATCTCTTTGTCTCCTTATAAGGGCACAAATCCCATTCATGAAAGCTCCACACCTATGACCTGATTACCTCCCAAAGTTCCCATTCCCAAATATCATCACACTGGGGATTTAGGCTTCTATATATGAAATTTAGGGAAACATAAATATTCCATTCATAGCACATATCATTAACACATCATAGAATTTACTCATTTAATGTGTAAAATTCCATATTTTTTAGTGTATTTAGCTTTGTACGATCATACAATAATCTGTGCATTTTTTAAAAAATTATTTTAGTCCCTACTGAAAGGAATTCATATCCATCTGTAGTCTATTCCCATTCTCCCTAACTTCCTCTGATTCCCAGTAATCACTAATATACTCTCTGTGTCTGCAGATTTACCTGTTCTGGAAATTTCATGTAAATGGGCTCATACAATATATGGTCTTGTGTGACTTGCCTCTTGTATGTAGCATAATGTTTTCAAGGTTCCTCAACATCGTAGCATGCGTTGGTACTTCATTCCTTTTTATTACCAAGGAGTATTTCATTGTATGCCAACATTTATCCATTTAGACATTTGGATTGCTTCCAATTTTTCCTTTTTTTTTTTTTTTTTTTTTGAGACAGAGTCTCACTCTGTCGCCCAGGCTGGAGGGCAGTGGTGCAACCTCGGCTCACTGCAAGCTTTGCCTCCCGAGTTCATGCCATTCTCCTGCCTCAGCCTCCCAGGTAGCTGGGACTACAGGCGCCCGCCACCACACCCGGCTAATTTTTTTGTATTTTTAGTAGAGACGGGTTTTCACCGTGTTAGCCAGGGCGGTCTTGATCTCCTGACCTCGTGATCCGCCCACCTCAGCCTCCCAAAGTGCTGGGATTACAGTCGTGAGCCACCACGCCCGGCCTCCAATTTTTTTTTTTTTACTACTATAAATAATGCTGTTAAAAATTTTGTATGAGTTTTTGTGGGAATATATGTTTTCATTTCTCTTGTGTATGTACCTAGACGTGATATTGCTGGGGTGTATGTTTGACCATCTGAAGAACTACTGGACTGTTTTCCCAATATAATAATGTTAAGCATCTGTTCTTGTGCTAATGGGCCATTTCTATGTATTCTTGGGAGAAATGTTTATTGAAATCTCTTTCTCATTTTAAAAATCGAGTTATCTTTTTTTATTGAGTTCTAAGTGTTTTCTATGTATTTTAGAACAAGTCCCTTATTAGATACATGGTTAGCAAATATCTGATACATTGTCTTTTCACTTTCTTAATGGTATTGTTTGAAGTAAAATATTTTAAAATTTGATATAGTTTAATTTATCTAACTTTTCCTTTTGTTACTTGTGATCTTGATGTAATATTTAAAAACTATTAAGTAATCAGAATCACAAAGATTTGATTCTATGCTTTCTTCTAAGAGTTTTATGGTTTTAGCTTTTACACCTAGGTCTTTGATACATTTTGAGTTGTTTTTGATGTGTAGGAGGAATCTAACATCATTCTTTTGCATTAGATATCAAGTCTCTCAGTACTATTTGTTGAAAATCTTATTTTCCTCATTGATTTTTCTTGGGATTGTTTTCAGTAATCAATTGACCACAAATCTGAGTGCTTATGCCTAGACTTTCCATTCCATTCCTTTGACCTACACATTCATGCTTATGCCAGTATCACACTGTCTTGATTACTGTGCTTTGCAGTTAATTTTTTAAATTAGAAAGTGTGAGATCTCCAACTCTGTTGCTTTTTCAAGATTATTTTGGCTATTATGGGTTCTTTGAATTTACATATGAATTTAAAGTTCAGCTTTTAAATTTCTGCAAAAATGCTAGCTGGGATTTTTATGGGGATTGTGTTCAGCCATTAGATCAATTTGAAGAGTATGACTATCTTAACAATATTGTCTCTCAATCATGATGTCTTTCTAGTTATTTGGGTTTGCTTTAATTTATGTCACTGATGTTTTGTAGTTTTCAGTGTGGAAGTCTTACACTTTGGTTAAATTTGCTCCTAAGTATTTTATTCTTTTTGATACTATTGAAAATAGATTGCTTTCTTAATTTTATTTTTGGATTATTCATTACAAATGTATAGAAATGTACTTAATTTTGTGTATTGATCTTGCATCCTGCAATCTTGCTGAGCTGGTTTATTAGTTTTAATAGTTTTATGGTGGATTCCTTAGAGTTTTCTATATTCAAATCATGTCATCTGTGTGTGTGTGTGTATGTGTGTATATATATATATATATAGAGAGAGAGAGAGAGAGAGAGAGTTTTACTCTTTCCTTTTCCAATTTGGATGACTTTTATTTCTTTTTCTTGCCTAATTAGGTATGTAGTATCTCTTCTACCATGTGAAATAGAATTGATGAGAGCAAATGCTTTGTGTGTGTATCTATTGAGATAATATTGTGACTTTGTTTCTCTTTTTTTAATACGGTGTGTTACATTGATTTTCAGATGTTAAACCAACCTTGCATTCCTGGGATAATCTTACTTGATCTTGTCCTCCATATATATGTTTTTTTCACATGGTGCTGGATTAATTTGCTAGCATTTTGTGAGAATTTCTGCATTTCTAGTCATAAGGCTAACTGGTTTTTAAGTTTTCTTTTCTTGTAATGTATGGTTTTGGTATCAGGATAGCACTAGTCCCATAGGATAAGTTGAGATGTATTCCCTGTTCTTCTATATTCTGAGAGTTTGTGAAGGATTGGCATTAATTCTTCTTAGAATGTTTGGTAGAATTCACCAGTGAAGCCATATGAGCCTGGAATTTTTGTTGTGGGGAGGTTTTGATTATGAACCAATGATATCTACGAGACATGTACAAACCACTCCACCCAACAGCAGTGAAATACACATTCTTTTCAAGAGCATCTGGAAAATTCTCTGATTGATCATATGCCAGGCCATAAAACAAGTTTCAGTAAACATTAAGGAACTGAAATTATACAAAGTATACTCTCCAATTGTACTAGAATGGAATTAGAAATCAGTAACAGCAAGAAATTTTGAAAATTTACAAATATGTAGATGTTAAATAACACACTTCTAAGTAACTGATGTGTCAAGAAGAAATTGCAGATAAATTTGACAATCCTTTGTGGTTAACACAAATGAAGATACAAATGTACCAAAACCTCAGTGATGCGGATAGTGCAGTGTTCAGAGGGGACTTCGTAGCTGCTCATATATTACAAAAGAAGACACATCTCTAACCAAGGACTTAAAATACAAATTCAATTAAATAAAATGGAGGGGACTTCGTAGCTGCTCATATATTACAAAAGAAGACACATCTTTAACCAAGGACTTAAAATACAAATTCAATTAAATAAAATGGATTCTTTTAAGAAGATTAACAAAATCAACAAAAATTAGTGATATTAAGCAAGAAAATATAAAGAAGGCTCAAATTACTGAAATCAGGAATAAAGGAACATTGCGGTTGACCTTTTGGGGAAAAGGAGGATTATTAGGGAATACCATGAACAAGTGTGTGCTAACAAATTTGATGACTTAGATAAATTGGATGAATTTCTAAAAAGACATAAACTGTTGAAACTGACTCAAAAGAAATAGAAAATATGAATATACTTATAGAAAGTAAAATAATAGAATTAGCATTAAAAAAATACATACAAAGAAAAGCCTAGGCATAGATGACTTCTCTGCGAATTCTACCAAAAACTCTAAAGAAGTAATACCAATGCTTCACAAACTCTTTCAGAAAATGCAAGAGGAAGGAATATAGTCTAATGCATTCTATTAGACCAGTATTACCCTGACTTCAAAACCAGAGAAAGACATAAAAAAAAAAAGACTAATATAGCTTATAAATACAGACATAGAAATCCTAACAAAATATCAGGAAACCAAGTTCAGCAATACATAAAGAGGAATAGAGATCATGACCAAGTGGGATTTTTTTCCCCATGAATTTCAGAAAATCAATTAATGTAACACAAGATGTCAACAGAATAAAAGATAGCAAGCAAACCCCATGCGATCATCTTGACACATCAAAAGAATTTTACAAAAATTCAACATCTTTGCACTAAAAAACCCTTAACAAAGTAAGATTAGAAGGTCAATTTTTCAACCTGTTAAAAAGCATCTATGAAAAAAATTCATTGCTAACACTATAATGGTGAAAGGTAAAACGCTTTTCTCCTCAGTTCAGAAACAAGACAAGGATATCTGCTCTCACTGCTTCTATTCAGCATTGTACTGGAAGTTCTTTCTAGGGCAGTTAGTCATAAATAAATAAATAAATAAATGGCATCTAAATTGTAACTAAAGAATTAAAACTATCTAATTTGCAGATGCCTTGACCTTGTACACAGAAAACCATAAGGTTTAACCAAAACACTGTTAACCTAATAAGTGTGTTCACCAACGTTATAAGAGGCAAAATCAATAACAATCCAAAAAGGAAACTATGAAAAATAATTCCATTTAAAATACCATGAAAAAGAATAAAATACTCAGAAATGATTTAACAAAATAAGCACAAAGCATACTATGAAAATCATGACATTTTGAATAATTAAAGATCTAAATAACTGGAAAGACATCCATGTTCATGGGTAAAAAGCATTAATATTGTTAAGATGGTTACACTCCTCAAATTGTTCTGCATTTTCAACACAATCTCCGTAATAATCCCAGCAGGCTTTCTTACAGCTATAGACAAGCTGATCCAGAAATCTGTATGTAAAATCAAGGGACTCGGGATAGCCAAAACAGTCTTGATAGAAGAATAACTCCAGCCTCAGCAACATAAGAATACCATGTCTCTCTCTGAAAAAACAAAACAAGACAAAACAAAACAAAACAAAACAAACAGGCATGGTTGCACATACCTGCGGTCCTGGCTACCCATGAGGCTGAGGTGGGAAGATCACTTAAGCTTGGGAGGTTGAGGCTGCAGTGAGCTGTGAACACACCACTGGACTCCAGCTTGGACAGCAGAGTGAGATCCTGTCTCAAAAAAAAAAACAAAAAAAACAAAACAAAAAAAAAAACAAAGAGGATGACAAAGTTGAATAACTCACACCTTCCAATTTCAAAACTTACTACAAAGTTACTATAATTCAGACAGGGTGGTACTGGCATAAGGATAGATAGGCATCAGTAGACTAGAATTGACTGTCCAGAAATAACCCCATACATCTATGGTTAATTGATTTCTGAAGAGGGTGCCAAGATAATTCAGTGGAAGACAGAATAGTCTTTTTCAACAAATGGTGCTGAGACAACTGTGTATCCACATGCAAAAGAATGAAGTTAGACCCCTACCTCACAACATATACAAAAAATAACTTAAAATGTAGCACATACAAAAATTAGCTCTTAAATGTAAGAGCTAAAACTATAATACTCTTAGTGAAAAATAGGCATACATCTCAATTAGGCAATTATTTCTTAGATATTACATCAAAAACATAAGCAACAAAATAAAAATAGGTTAATTGACCATCACCAAAATTACAAACTTGCATGCTCCAAAGGACACCATCAAGAAAATTGAGGCTGGGTGTGGTGGCTCACTCCTAGCACTTTGGGAGGCTGAGGTAAGAGCATCACTTGAGGCCAGGTGTTGGAGACCAGCCTGGACAACATAGTGAGATCCTGTTTCTACAAAAAAATTTTAAAATTAGCCAAGTATGATAGTGCACACCTGTATTCCTAGCTACTCAGGAGACTGAGATGGGAGGCCATTTGAGTCCAAGAGTTCAAGGCTATAGTGAGCAATGATTGTAACACTGCATTCCAGCCTGAGCAACAGAGTGAGACCCTGTCTCAAAAAGAAAAGAAAAAAAAGGAAAATTAAAAAAAAAATTAAACTGGCTCATGCCTGTAATCCTAGAACTTTGGGAGGTTGAGGCTGGTGGATTGCCTGAGCTCAGGAGTTTGAGACCAGCCTGCGCAACACAGTGAAACCCCATCTCTACTAAAATATAAAAATTAGCCAGGCATTGCAGCATGAACCTGTAGTCCCAGCTACTCAGGAGGCTGAGGTAGGAGAATTGCTTGAACCTGGGAGGTGGAGGTTGCAGTGAACCGAGATCACACCACTACACTCTAGCCTGGGCAACAGAGCAAGACTCTGTCTCAGAAAAAAGAAAAAAAGAAAAGAAAAATTATACAACTAAAAGACAACCCATAGAATGAAAGACAATGTTTGTAAACCATATATCAAATAAGGGACTTGTATCCAGGATATATAAAGAACTCTTGCAACTCAGTAATAAAAAGATAATGTCCCAAGTAAAAATGGACAAGGATTCTATAATAATAAACATGGTTCCCCAAGAGGATAAACAAATGGTCGTTCAGTGCACAGAAAGCTACCCAGCATCTGCAACCATCAGATAAATGCAAATCAAAGTCACGAGTTACCTCTTCAAACCCACTAGGGTGGCTATAGTGGAAAAAATAATTACAAGTGTCGAAGACAATATGGAAGGATTAGAACCTGTGTACACTGCTGGAAGGATTATAAAATGGAGCAAGACACAATGTGGAAGGATTCTAACCTTTCTACACTGCTGGTAGGATTATAAAAAGGAGCAGGAGACAATGTGGAAGGATTGGAACCCATGTACACTGCTGGTAGGGGTATAAAAGGGAGCAGGAGACAATGTGGAAGGATTCTAACCCTTGTACACGGCTGGTAGGATTATAAAATGGAGCAGCTTCTTTGGAAAACAATCATGCAGCTTCTCAGAGCATAAAGAGAATTGTTCCATGACCCAGAAATGCACTCCCAAGTATATTCCCAGGAGCCACAAAAATGCATGTTCACAAAGCAACTTGTACACAAATCTTCTTAACATCATTATTCGTAATACCCACAAAGGAGAAACAACTCACATGTAAAGAGAATGTGTTATATTCCCACAATGGAATTTTATTTGTTAATACAAAGGGATGAAGTATTGCTATATGCTGCAGGTGGATAAATCTTATAAACATTATGCTAAGTGGAAGAAGTAAGACACAAAAGGCCAAGAGTTCTATGATTTCATTTAAATAAAATGTCCAGAATAGGCAAATCCCTAGAGACAGAAAGTAGATGAGTTGCTGCCAGTGGCAGGTGGAAGGGAGGAATGCAGAGAGGGGGCACGTGGGAGCTGGCTTCCTTCTCACCATGATGAAAATGTTCTTAGATCGATGGCGGTGATGGTTGCACAACCCTGTGAATATACTAAAACCGCTGAATTGTTCACTTTACCAAAGGGAATTGTGTATACTAAGTAAATTATTTCTCCAGGAAGTCTCCATAAAGCTGTTATATATAAAAAAAGAAAATTATATGGTTCCCAAATTATGAAGACTTTTGGTCCTTCCTTCCCCAAATTTGTTTTTCATTAGTTTTTCTTTCTTCCTTTTCCGCTTGTCAAAGACCTAATACAGATAGAATAGAAGCAGTGAATAGCAGCCTCCTCGCCTGGTTGCCAGCGTTAATGAAATGGCTTCTAGAGTTTGCTGAAGGGTTCTGAAAGTCTTGATCACATCAAAAAAGTTACTTTCTATTCTTTGCTAAGCATTTTTATCCTGAATGTGTATTGAGTTTTATGGAATGCCATTCTGTATCTATTTAGGGGATGATACGTGTTCTTTTATATTCTGTTACTTTTGTGTATCACAATAATAGATTTTTCTGATGTTGAACTGTTTTAGAATTCCTGTGTAAAACCCTACTTGGTAATGATCTCCAATGCTGGATATGAATTGCTGGTATCTTTTTTTTTGTATTTCTGTATATATTTTTATGCAAGATTACAGAACGATTTTCTTTTCTTCTTCTCTCTTGTCCACTTTAGGTGTCTAAGTTGAATATATTTCCTTCCTTTAAAAAATGTCTTTAAAATTTTTCACCCAGTAAAATTTACTCTTATTGTGTAGAACTATGAGTTTTGGCAGATGGATAGTCATTTAAACATTACAATAAAGATATCTTTACAGAAAAGTTGCAACATCTCCCAGATTCCTTTGTGCTGTCTTTGGTCATCATCTTCCTCCCTACACAGGTCAGAACGATCTGTTCTCTATCCTAATAGCTGTGTTTTTTCAGGTGTCAGACACATTGGCACTCTCTGTAGCCTCTTGCATTAGGCATCTTGTATTTAGCATAATGAATTTGAGAGTCACATTTGTGTGACTCAAGAGCCTAACATTTTTTATGGCTGAGACTATTCCATTGCATGGAGGGTAGCTGACTTAAGTGAGGTGGCTTCTGAAGCTTGCTGCAGGTTCCTGACCGTCTTGAGGGGGTCAGAGAAGTGACCTTTGTATCTTTACCTGTTCATCTATTGAAGAGCATTTGGGTTGCTCTCAGCTTGGAGGTGCTATAAAGATACATGTTCACATTTTTGTGTAACTGCAAGTTAATTCCTTCTGATACCAAGGGAATGGGATTTCTGGGTCCTTTGGTACGTATACATGGGGCTTTATAAGAAAGTGTCAACTCCTTTGTCTCGTGACCATGCCATTTGCATTCCTGCCGCAACGCATGGGAGATCCAGGTGCTTCCTCTGCATCCTAAGTGGTACTCGCTGTTGCAGGTTTTATTTTTGTTGTTGGTTTAAGTTTCAGTTTCACTCATAGTTTTTGTGATTTTAGTGGGTGTGGTATTATCTTATCGTGGCTTTAACCTGCTTTTCCCCAGTGACCCACAATGTTGCACACCTTTTCACGTGCTTTCACATCCACATATCTTGTTTAGTAAAATGCCTGCTCAATTTTTTTGACCTATTTTTAAATTGGAGCATTGTTTTCTTATTGCCGAGTCCTGATAGTGCTTTATACATTGTAGATATAAGTCTTTCTTGAGATGTGTGAATTGCCAATATTTTCTCCAAGTCTATGGCTTGTCTTTCTGCCTCCTGTGTCTTGCACAGAGCAAAAGTGTTTCATTCTTGTGGAGTCTCATTTATTTATTTATTTTTGTTAGGAACTGTGCTCTTGGTGTTCTGTCTAAAACTTCTTTGCCCTAATGCAAGGTCACAGGAGTTTCCCCTCTGATTTGTTTTAGAAATGTTATAGTTTACATTTTACGTTTAAGTCTATGTTCCATTTTTAGTTACTCTTTGCAAAAAGTACAAGGTATGGGCCAAGGTCTCGCTCTGTGTTTCTCTCAGTTCTCTGGCCTATGGATGTCCAATTGCTGAAAACAGTATTTTTCTCCATTGAGTTGGCTTTGCACTATTGTCAAAAATCAGTTTACCATATTTGTGTGAGTCTGTTTCTGGACTCTCTCCTTTCACTGATTTTACAGGTCTATCCCTTTGCCGATACCACATCGTCTTGATTGTAGCTTTATGGTAAGCGTTGACATCAGTGTGACTTTACTTTGTTCTTTCTTCCCCCACAATTGATGTGGCTCTTCTGTTTCCTTTGCTGTTTCATTGACTAAATCCATTTTATTTGTTTATTCATTTATTTATTTATTTTTTGAGACAGAGTCTTGCTCTGTCACCCAGACTGGAGTGCAGTGGTGTGATCTCGGCTCACCGCAACCTCTGCCTCCCAGACTCAAGTGAATCTCCCACCTCAGCCTCCCAAGTAGCTAGAACCACTGGTGTGCATCACCACACCCGGCTAGTCTTTTTGTATTTTTAGTAGAGACAGAGTTTCACCATGTTGGCCAGGCTGGTCTCGAACTCCTGACCTCAAGTGATCTGCCCACTTCAGCCTCCCAAAGTGCTGGGATTAAAGGCGTGAGCCACCGTGCCTGGCCTTTCCTTTGCCATTTCATATAAATTCCAAATCCTTATTAACCTTTATTTGTTTGATAATTTCTTATAGACTTAAAAACACGCTCATTATAATTATGGCTTTGGAAAATTCTCCTGCAAGTTCATGGTTTTTGGTTTATTTTGGTTTATTTTTGGTTTCTTTTTTTAGTATGCAAGGTTGGCTTTTAAATCTTATTGAAGCTATTTGCCTTAAATTGTATTCTCTCTGTGCCTTTGCTACATCCCTTCCTATATGTAGTAGTTTTCATATGTGTGTGTATATATATGTATGTGTGTACATATATATGTGTGTGTATATATATATTCCATCTCTTTATTTTCCACTTTTCTGCATGATTTGTTTTCAGATGTGTTTCTCATAATCAGGAATTAGTAGCATTTAAAAATCCAATAAAGCCTTCTTCAAGGCTGCCATGCCCATCACAAACTCAGAGTGCCAGGGCCTTGGGGGAGAAACTGGGAGGGGCTCAGGGCACCCTGGGGACCTTCAGACTCACTGCCCAGGGTGCCTCAAGTCTCTGCTCCCCACACTCTGGCACAGTGCTCCTCAGCCTCCCCAGCTATGGCTCAGCCAGGTCTAGGTGAGGCGTGGGATCCTGCCCCAGAGGGTGCAATTGGTGAGCCCTGGTGCATGCATGTGGGGAGGATTCTGTAGGCACACAGTGCATGAGCTGTGGTGCCAGGGCTGCCTCTACCCAGATGTCAAAAGATGTTGTAACCGCCCAATGGGTTCACCTTGCCCGCTGCCTAGACAGAGCCAATTTATGAAGACAGGGGAATTCAATGGAGAAAGAGTAATTCTTGCAGATCCGGCTGCGCGGGAGACCGGATAGTTTTATTATTACTCAAATCAGTTTCCCCGCGCATTCGGGGATCAGAGTTTTTAAAGATAATTTGGCGGGTAGGGTCTTGGGAAGTGGGGAGTGCTGATTGGTCAGGTTGGAGATGAAATCACAGTGGGTTGAAGTGAGTTTTTCTTGCTGTTTTCTGTTCCTGGATGTGATGGCAGAAATGATTGGGCCAGATTACTGGTCTGGGTGGTATCAGCTGAACCATCCAGGGCAGGCTCTGCAAAATATCTCAAGCCCTGATCTTAGGTTTTGCAATAGTGATGTGATCCCCAGGAGTAATTTGGGGAGGTTCAGACTCTTGGAGCCAGAAGCTGCATGATCCCCAAACTGTAATTTCTCATCTTGTAGCTAATTTGTTAGTCCTGCAAAGGCAGACTGGTCCCCAGGCAAGAAGGGGGTCTTTTTGGGAAAGGGTTATATCAATTTTGTTTCAGAGTCAAACCATGAACCGAATTCCTTCCCAAAGTTAGTTCAGCCTATGTCCAGGAATGAACAAGGACAGTTAAAGGTTGGAAGCAAGATGGAGTGGGTTAGGTGTGATTTCTTTCACTGTCATAATTTCCTCAGTTATAATTTTGGAAAAGGTGGTTTCAACGTGGGGTCCAGGCACAGACCTGCTGCAGGGCTGGGGTCACCCAAGAGAGCCTCCACAAGGGCAATTCCCAGCAAGGCTGTGAGGTGGGGCTGTCAGGAGCCTTGGATGCCCAAACCTCACCCCCATGTGTCCAGAAGGAGGGGCATGAAATCAAAGATGACTGTCAAGATTGAATGTTTCTGCCCTGTTGGGTGTTAGACTTACTTAAGGCCTGTTATCTCTGTCTTCTTGCCATGTGTCCATTTTGTAATAGAACTGTTTGCGCTGTGCCTGTCCCACAGTGTGTTTAGAGGCTTTTAACTTGTTTGATTTCACAGATTCACAGCTGGAGGAGAATTTGCCTCAGGACAAATCATGCTTTGAGTCTCATCCATATGTTTAGACATGTTTCCATATGTTTAGACATATATCCATATGTTTAGATATGTACCCATATGTTTAGATATGTATCCATATGTTTAGACATGTATCCATATGTTTAGACAGATATCCATGTTTAGACATGTATCCATATGTTTAGATATGTATCCACATGTTTAAACATGTATTCATATGTTTAGATATGTATCCACATGTTTAGATATGTATCCATATGTTTAGATATGTATCCACATGTTTAGACATGTATCCATATGTTTAGCTATGTATCCATATGTTTGGACTAAGACTTTAAAGTTGATGCTAGAACAAGTTAAGACTTTTTGGGTCTATTGAGATGAAATGAATGTATTTTGTACATGATAAGAACATGAATTTTGGGAGTACAGTAACGGAATGCTATGGTTTGAACGTGTCCCCTCCAAAATTCAATTGTTGTCAATGTAATAGTATTAGGAGATGGGCCTTTAAGAGATCATGGAGGCCATGAGGCTCCTCCCCATCATGAGTAGGATTAAGGCCCTTAAAAAAAAAGGCTTTAGGCTGGGCGCTGTGGCTCACGCCTGTAATCCCAACACTTTGGGAGGCTGAGGTGGGTGGATCACCAGGTCAGGAGTTCGAGACCAACCTGACCAACATGGTGAAACCCCGTCTCTACTAAAAATACAAAAATTAGCCAGGTGTGGTAGCACGCACCTGTAATCCCAGCTACTCAGGAGGCTGAGGCAGGAGAATTGCTTGAACCTGGGAGACAGAGGTTGCAGTGAGCACCACTGCACCCCAGCCTAGGCGACAAGAGCAAAACTCCATCTCCAAGGAAAAAAAAAAAAAAAGGGAGGCTTCACGCAGCATTCACCTGCTGTGCTGCGAGGACACAGCGTTCCTTCCCTCTGGAAGATACGGCAACAAGGCACCGTCTCCGAAGCAGAGAGAAGCCCTCCCAGACACCAAACCTACCAGTGCTTCCATCTTGGACTTCCCAGCCTCCAGAACTGTGAGAAAACAAATTTTTCTTCTTTATGAATTAACCAGACTGTGATATCCTGTTACAGCAGCACAAATAGGTAGCGACAAATATTTTTTGATATTTATTCCATGATTCTAGTCCTTTTGCCCTTATTATGATTACATGCATGCTTAGACTTAGGTCCTGCTAACCCATGTTTTTAGCATGTCATCCTTTTCACTTCTCTTCCTTCTTGTCTGGTACTGCATTAGCTGTACGTCCTAAATTTCTGCTTTGCTTTATTGGTTTGGAATTTATATGTTGTAATTATACTGTTGTAGTGGGTTTTCTCTACATTTTCAAACATTAAACATTTAATTCTATATGCATTTTTTTTTTCATGAAATCCAAGTGCTTCAACACAGGTACCTATTTCTTCACGTCCATTGTCCACGAACTTCTGAAAATCAGAGGTTCTACGTCAATGTGCTCACGAGGAGTTTATTTCCCATATTTAAAGAGCAAAATATTTGTAACGCATTCCACATCAATCCAAAACTGTCAACCAATTTCCTAGAGTGTTTCTAAAACAGAAAAATGCCTAGATAAAACTAAAACCCTAGCATATTAGGATATAAAATGTTTAAGTATCAGTTCCAGATCACCAACACTTATTACGGTTGTTAACAAACCATTATTTTGTAGGCAGCAATATATCCAGTTTACAAGCTGTACTGCAAACATTATCTTTGCCACACAGCATGGCAAATAAAAATGAAAGCAGATACATTTTTTAGAAAAACGCAGACTGCAATGCACTGAATGTTTGTGACCTTCTAAAATACATATGTGAACCCCTAATCCCAATGCCATGGTTTTTGTAAGTGGGGTCTTTGAGAAGTAACAGGTCATGGGGTGGATGGATGCCCTTGTAAGAAGAGACCAGGGAGTGCCTCAGCTGTCTTTTCCACCATGTGAGGGTGCACAGGGACATTGATAGTCTGCCACCAGGAAGGAGCCTCACCAGAACCAGACCATGCTGGTACCTTGACCCCAGGCTTCTCAGCCTCTGTAACTGTGGGATATGAGTGTTCGTTGTTTAAGCCGCTCAGCCTGTCACTTTGTTGTAGCAGCCCAATCTAAGACATAGACTAAAATGATAGTAAAACTCAAAGCAAATTCCTGTAATGAATTAGGGCTCTCCAAGTAGAGAAGTGAGATTTGTGGCTCAAAGTCAGCTGAGAAAGGAGAGGGTTGAAAAAAGGAGGCGGTTTCTGTGTGTCTGGTGGTGGAGGAGGATGGGGAGAGGACCTGGGTGAGAGAGGGTTGTTCTGGGCGTTTGTCAGACCCACAAGGCCTGGGAACGGCTCTCCATGGTTTGGTAGCTGCTCTGAGGAGGGGATCTGACAAATGTTCGGAGGAGCTGCTCACTACTCTTGGGTGAAACACTTGCAAGATGCAGTCTTCCTCTTTGTCTTGATGTTTCCTTTCATAAATTCATTTACGTGAGGTTTTAGGAGACATTGGGCTGTTTCTTTTCTTCCTCCATTTGAAGCTTCCCAACCTAACCCAGGCACATTCAGGGCTAATATTTAACCCAGCACTGGCGTGGCCTCATGGAATAATGACTCCCTTGGGTCCAGCAACATGCCAGATGCACTTCCCTGTCCTAAGATTCATGAGCTTTCCAAAATGTTTACACATGCAATTCTGCCAGTATTATTTGGAATAGAACCTGAGACTTCCTCTATATTCTTTTGTTTAAAATGCTGAATTGAGTCTTTGGGACATAGACATGGATGTTTTCTACATAAATAGTTGAACATATTGCACTGAGAACTACTTAAGCTCCATGAAGTTAGTGTGTTAAACTCAAGAAGGGCTCTCCTGGGGAAGCGTCACGGAAGAAGACTTGCTTCACGGGTTCCTCCTATTTCTGTCTTTTCCTACAACATGACCTGGACTGCAGCAGACTTTACTAACCACAGACCACCCTGCTATCATCCTTTCTGTTCCTGTTATCTGCAACTCTGTTTTGCTTAAAAACACTTCAAACCTGCTATTATTATTTCACAAGTCAATATTAAATTACATTCATCAATCTATAAACCATCAATATCTAAGCTTACTCTTATTTGTGATATGCTATGAACCCTCTCTGGATGTACTTTTCCTCTTGAATCCTTTCACAGTTCTTCGAGCAAGCATCTGTGGTGGTAAGCAAGTTCTTTTAGCCCTTGCAAGTTTTTATTTTATTTTTCCTGAATAATTGTTTCTATTGGTATAAATTATAGGTTAATAATTATTTTTCCTCAGTCTTTTGAAGGCATTATTTCATTTCTTCTGATCTTTATCACTGCGCATAAATCTACTATCCATCGAATTCATGATCCTTTATAGGAATCTGTCTTTTCTTGGCAAAGATCAAAAAGATACAAAGAAGTGAAGTTTGTATCTAAAATCTTTTCTCAGAGACCATATTCATCAGGTTTATTTATTCTACCACTTGTCTGTTTTATGAGTACCATAAACATCCACATTTTGTCATAAAATTTTATTTAATGTTGCATTCTTACTGTCAATTTTTAATATATTTTTTAAAATTTCAAAAAAAAAAAAAGGAATCTGTCTTTTCTGTCTTGTAGCTTTTAACATTTTCTCGTTTTATCCTGCTATTGTGTAGTTTCACTACTATGTCTACGTGTGGGGCTTGTTTGGTTTGTTTGTTTATTCTGTTCTGTAAGTCACCTTTAGTTGTAAGGTGTGCTCCAATTTCAGATACATTAAAATGAGAAAATGGAATCAATGAAGTGCAGTGTACATGTGTGCATGCATGCACGCATTCATATCTACAGAAGTCAGTTTGTCTCTCTGTGCAATATTCTAGGTGAGTTCCTCAATATTGTCTCCAATTCGCTAAATCTCTCTTTAACCCTGTTCTGCCTAAAATATGTTCCTGTTATCACATATTTTCTTTGGCTATATTTTTAATTTCTTAGTTTTCTAATTGTTTATATTAAAGAAACTTATTTTTTGTTATTTCTTATGCACCTGTTTTATTTTTCTATAGTTTCTTCTGCTTTTAAAAGCACATTCTCCCTCCTTCACCTCTGTTATCTCTTTAAACACCCTAAACATAATTATTTTTGTTGTAGACAAATTGTCCCCATGCAATTAATTTTGTCTGGAGTTATTTCATGTTCTGAGTACTGATTTGTTATTTATCATTCTGAGCACTGGAACACTCCTGTGTTGTGGGAGAGGGGAGTGTTTGACTTTTCTTTCTGCACTCCATTTTTCTTCTTCAGTTTGTCCCTCCTTCTAGAACAGCTTTGCCATTGTCCCCAGTGACCCCCAGGGCTGCCAGTGCTGCACCAGGTACTACATGGCTCTCCTTTCCTCATGCTATCTCCCATTACTTTTACCTGGGCTGTCAGCTTCTCAGTGGGCCCCACAGATTCTTCCTTCTCTATGTCTTTTTTCTCACTTATTTTTTCATTTGTTCAACAAATAACTTTGAGCACTTACAATGTACCAGACTCTGTCCCATTTTGTCTCCTTCTTTTAATGATCTGTTTTATGGAACTTGGTTATATTCTATAATGTGTTGTTTATACTAGTTTTAATGAGTTCTATTTTCATTTACAAGGAGGTGAGTGTAGTGGTATATATTTATCTGAAGAATTCTTCTTGCTCCTCTGACCATAAGTGGATTACTTTATTTTCCAGGAATCACCAGCCTTCTGTAATAATACTGTTCTTCACTTCTGTATAGCACTTTGCAATCCACATATGTTTCTTATCCATCAACTCAGTTGACCAGTTGTGATATGAAATAGATAGGACAGATATTGGTCCTGTTTTACCAGGGTTATGCCTGCAGCTCAGAGAGGTTAAGTCTGCTCCAGGGCCACCAGTCAGTAAGAAGCAGAGTGGAACCACACCTGAAACCAAATCTCATGATTCAGACACCTGAGTTAGACTCTTCAGATGGGCCTTAGAATATGTTCTGGGCAAGGGTCACATCTTATGTCCTGGTATCACTCGTCATACCTAGCACACTGCTGGGCATGGCGTGTATTTGCATAAATATATTATTTGATGAAGGCTGTCTGGGAGAAGGCTGATTTTGCACATTTCAGGCAGAGGCTGTGGCTGAACTCATTCTGTTGGGACCCTGAGTACCCTGCTGACCCCTAAGGGGCACCAGCCCACAGGACCTGCAGGAAAGTCTGCACCTGCAGAAGTGTGTGAGGGAGACCAGGCTGCCTGAGGGCCCCTCATTCTCTAACGAAGGAGGATATATGACCCAGCCGCGGTGATGGGAATTCAAGACCTCTCAACATGTTCACATTCAAAAAATCGGTAGGTATCGATTCACATTACTGAGTTGACTGAAGGTAGAGGCAGTATTTATTCCGAGTTGTGTTCCTGATGTAATAGTACTTAGATTACAATATTTTCTGTAATTACTTAGAAATGACAATGCATATTGGGTTAGTGATAAATCACAGGCACTTTAAATAATGTCATCAGGAATCAAGGGGCATAAATTCTGTGGATTTCATCTCAGCCAATGGGCTATTACTTTGAAGGTTGAACAGTGTCTCTGACAGCCAGCATTGCCCTGGGAAGGTGGGGTGCTGAGGGCCCTAGCTCAGACCCTGGCCTGTGGTGGCCTGTCATCCCAGCCCAGCAGCTCTGGGTGCATCTGGAGAGCTCTGGTTGGAGCCTGCAGCACAGATCATGCTGAGGGTGCAGTGGAGGCAGGACTGCAGGATGGACATGACCCTGGGCAGCAGCAGGTGAGAGAGGAGGGCACTCAGCCAGGTGATCTGCGACTCATGAAGGTGCAAGCACCTGAGCCTCCCTGCTGGTACCCAGGCTCCATTTGCACCTCTCCTCTGCTCCCTGCCTCACTGCTGCAGGCTCTGGGTAATCTGCACACTTTTGCAGAGTCCTTGGAGCCACTTCTTACAAGAGTGCAGTTTCTCCAAAAGCTAGTAGGGCACAGAGGTTTGCAGGGTCGGTTCTGGAGCCCCATGGGAACCTTGCTCAGGGGCAATAGTTCCATTTAGGGCCGAGGTCACACTGGCTGAGTGATCTGATTCCAGTTGCTGGAAGCTGGAAGCGGGGTGTGGAAGGAGCTGTGGTCATTGAGCCCCAATCATGTGACAGGCACTCCACTGGCTGCCCTCGTTATGACGTTAATTGAAATCATCTGCTCACAAATAGCAGAAACAAACATGGGTCCTTGGATCAGAGTAAAGGAGAAGTAAAAGGCAGTTATGGGGTTTGTGGAGTGTCCTATGTGGTGAGGGCAGGAATGTGGATGGGACCTCAGGAAGGGATGGGATCAGAATCAGAAGTGATCAAAGTTTCTCTCCATCTCCCTGCTCTTCCTGTACATCAGGTTCTATTCCTCCTTCTACTGAGGTTTTCTTGCCTCTGTTCCCCTGCAGCCTCCTGTGGCTCCTGATCCTATAGGTACAAGTCCAGCCTCTGGGAGACATGAACCTGTTCCTGGGCTCAATTCCACATCCTTTGGGAAGGGTGAGGGGCTCACCCAGCACTAATGGAGTAGTGTCAGCCACGAAATGATGACCTTTGTCCTGTCAGTGTGGACCAGGTGCCAGCTAAGAGGATTCATGTCAGTGTGTTATCCCCAGAGAGCTGATTGCCATGCCCAAGGCGAGACCAGTAATGCCCCAGCCAGGGTTAACTCATGGCTACTGGCTCCAGAGAGCATTCTCTATCAGCCATACCCTTCCTTTCCCTGTTACTGCTCTGTGATCTAGTTGGTGAAAATGGCACAAGCAAAGAGCTACAGGGAAGCAGACTGGCACAGAGGGAATCAAGTTAGGAAGTGTGTTGATGGCGTGCTGGTTGGGTAGGGAGGAACCTTGGCCCTGCTGGTGGGACTCTGAGAGCGAAGATGACGGTATTCAGCACAGTAATAGGATGGGATGGGGGAGAGGGCGTGGGAGCCCTGGAGAAGGAAATAAGGTGGAAAATGAAGACAGGGACCCAGATCAAGAACACAGCACTCAATAATGAACAAGTGCGTTAGTCCGTTCTCACACTGCTATAAAGAACTATCTGAGACTGGGTGATTTATGAAGAAAATAGGTTTAATGGACTCACAGTTCTGCAGGCTTAACGGGAAGCATGATTGGGAGGCCTCAGGAAGCTTACAATTATGGTAGAAGGCAAAGGGGAAGCAAGAACCTTCTTCACACAGTGGCAGGACAGGAGAGCACATGAGGAGGAAAGTACCACACACCGTTAAACCACTGGATCTCACAAGAACTCATTTGCTATCACGAGAACAGCAAAGGGAACTCCACCTACATGATCCAAGCCCCTCCCACATGATCCAAGCCCCTCCCACTAAGCCCCTCCCCCAGCATTAGGGATTACTATTCAACTTGAGATCTGGGTGGGGACACAGAGCCAAACCATATCAAGAAATAGGAATTTATTTTATTTTTGCACCAAAGACCCCGGTTTGGCTTCCTTTGTTTGTCCCGCTGGCCAACGCTCTGTGTGGCTTCCCTCATAAATGCCCTCAGGCCTCAGAATTCTCACCCCAAAGGGTTTGAGACTGAGTCTGCAAGACACGGATCATCCAGATGAGTGTTTTCCTCTTTTCTCTGTGGCGCTGAGGGGCTAAGAAGCATCTAGAGATCTCATGCAACTCTCAGTTTCCCACCACAGCCACGGCCCCCACTCAGCATAGCCCAAAAAAGGAGCAAAATGCAGAAAGCTCAAGGCCCCTCAGAATCAAGGTAAATTTTCTTTCTAAATAACTTGAGAATTATTTTTCCCTCTAGTGCTTGAATTTTCTAAGCTCTACTTGATGTTTTTAAAACGTTAAAATGACTCTGATTTTGAATCGAGCTCGTTGGTCTTGCAAAGAAAATAACTGTGTTTTGAAAGGAGAATAAACAAGTCAGGAAGGGAGAGTGAGGAGATCCTCAGCTCCTTCCGGGACCCAGACCCCACCTCCCCCTGCACACTCCACGCTCAGGTGCATCTGGAGGTGGAAAGACCCAGGGTCAAATGACAGCTCTGCATCTTGAGACTGTGTGACCTTTGGTGAGTAACCTCACATTTCTGGGTCTTGGTTTTCTCAATAAAAATAAAAAAGAGAGATAAACAGGTCTACATGGAACAATGCTTGGAACGAAATGGAATAACATATGCAAAATAGCTGTGCACTTCTGAAAGTCCTCTGTAAATGTACTCTCCTGATTCATGTCACTGACAATTATTATTGCTAGTTATTCTCTCAACCTACTGTATGCAAACCCCCTGTGCTTCATGCCAGAGGACGGAATTGGGTTGAAATTGTCTACTTGCAAAAGTTATAATATTTTTCTTTCAGGCTTGTTCTCTCAGAACACAAAATCACTATTCAGTACCTGGGACATTACAATAATACATTTTAATGAAAACTTAATTAATTTGAAATGATTGCTTTGTTGTAAGTAGAGTGAAAAAAATCTTTAAAAATTGGCAAATGGAAGAGAAAAATGCTTTTATATAAGTACTTAGGAGAGACATATTGAGGCCATGAATATTTCTGAAATAAGAGAACATAAAACTTGAATTTGTAAAGTTGTTTTCTTAATTTGGAGGGCTGTTTCAACTTGTTTCCAAATGAAAATAAAAGAACCAAGTTCTGTAGCTTGTGCAAATGTATGAGGAAATCAATGTAAGCTTTTTTCTTCGTCTTCTTTTATTTTATTTTTTTTATTTTTTTGGGACAGAGTCTCACTCTGTCACCCAGGCTGAAGTGCAATGATGTGATCTCGACTCACTGCCACCTCTGTCTCCCAGGTTCGAGCAATTCTTCTGCCTCAGCCTCCCGAGTAGCTGGGATTACAGGTGTGTGCCACCATGCCTGGCTAATTATTGTGTTTTTAGTAGAGATGGGGTTTCCCCACGTTGGCCAGGCTGGTCTCGAACTCCTGACCTCAGGTGATCCACCTGATTGGCCTCCCAAAGTGCTGGGATTACAGGCATGAGCCACTGCGCTCGACCTTCTTCTCCTTTTTTAAGAAAACCTGTTTTCCAATAGGGTTTAACAACATGGGCTCATTGGGGGCTTCAAGTGCTTATTGTTTGGTTTAGTTTTACAGAAAGACACAAAGTTCAAGACCAGAAGTACAACTGAGGGAGCATACCCTGTAAGACTGCCTCCCAGACACACCACTGCAACCAGTGAATCGCACTGTTTAGACTTTGACTTCAGGGTCAGGGTGAGCTGATGAGACTGGCCCCTTGATGAAGTGAGAGGCCACCAAGCAGTGACAGCAGCTGAGTTTGAGCCCTGTCTCTGCTGTCTGTAACTCTCTCATCTTGAGCAGGTCCAGCCTCAGTGTGGGCCTCAGATCTCCCATCCTTGAAATGAGAGAATTCAAATCCAGCTCCGGCTCTGCAGCCCACGCCCTTCCCTGCACTACACGGCATCCAATAGGCTTGAAGAAGGAGTGAATGACATTCGAAGGTCACATCATCTAAGCCATACTCCTCTCCCATCCCATCCCTTGTTGTCGTTTACATGGTTCCCATTCATCTTTCTTCTCTTGGGCCCAGGGGTGTGCTGGTGAATGTTTAACAGCCACTCCGTGAAAAAAACAAAACGGTCTTGATTGATGGCATTTGCTGATTTTCTTGATGTAAATACTCCCACCATGGGCTGTTTCAAGCAACCACAGTGATGCTGCTGAATGCTGATCCTAGAAGAGTCGGTGCAAGCTGGTTCTGGCACAGCGCTGGCGAGGTTGCTCCAGGATAGGGGCATCACTCCCTGCTGGCTAAATGTGAAATCGGATGAGATCGTTATCAGCTAATATTCATTGCGTGCTTATTGTGAGCCGGGCTCTCTGCTCAGAGCCTTGCATAGGTTGTCTCGTGGAATCATCAACACGGTCCTAGGATTCAGTCCCTGGGTACAGATGGTTATGTAACCCGCCCAAGGCCATGCAACAAGGAGGAGTTGAACCGGCCATGGCGCCTGAGTTCTTAGCCCATGCTTTTAGGCAATAGGCTATCCTAGATTTCAGCCTTGCTGCTCTCTGCTCTCGAAAGCCTGCAGAAAAATGCCTTGAGACATAGAGCAAGTCCATTTGCACTTGGCTCCTTTATTTTGAGCTTATTTATCAAATCTCCTGATGATCCTCATGCATCTCTTTATTGCACCTGGCCTATTAAGACATGTATTGGTAAACATACTTTGGTGATATTTATCGTCATTCTAAGAACTCACAGATTTATACCATTTAGTGTTCTGTGTTTTGTTTTTGGGTAGGCCTCATTAACAGGGTAGAGTTCAGACATATGGGTCTTGTATAAAAAAAGTGACTTTGTAGCTGCTTTTTTTGTCTTTTGTGTGTGTATGTCTGTGTGTCTGTGTGTGTGTGTGTCTGTGTGTGTGTCTGTGTCTGTGTGTGTGTGTGTCTGTGTGTGTGTGTGTGTCTCTGTGTGTGTGTGTCTGTGTGTGTGTGTGTCTGTGTCTGTGTGTGTGTCTGTGTGTGTGTCTCTGTGTCTGTCTCTGTGTCTGTGTCTGTGTGTGTGTGTCTGTGTGTGTCTGTGTGTGTGTGTGTGTGTGTCATTATGGAAAGACACAGCCTTAAGTAAAGGAAGCTACTTGGAGCAGAGAGGTTTTTAATTGGGGTGATATTCCAGAGCTGACTGACAGTGTTTCTTGAATAACAGAAGCCTGGAGAGCTCTCCCTTGGAAGGGCCTTGCCATACACCAGCCGGCCAAACTGATTTTTCAGGGAATTAGGCCCTGCATACCCAAACTGGCAGAGGCACGAGGCTTTTGTCTGGCTGAGCATGGTACAAAATGGTTTGGAACATAAACAATTATCTGGAGAACCAGGGCTGCATGGATTGCCAAACTGGGCAATTTGTCCTCATCAGCAATACAATGTCCACCCAGGGTATGATTCTGTGGGCCGCTCCCCTTGGCCCCGGACCGACTGCCTCCAGGGAGATGCCAAGCTCATGCCACTGCACCTGATTTTAAGCAAACTCAGAATATGAAAATGTGGATTTCGAGAGGCGTAACTTGGGTGAAATCAGCTCTGTGGTGTAGAGCACGACGTAGCAGTAAGAGCATTTGTAATAAGTAATGGTTCTGTTGTGACATATAAATGCTTGCTACTAATTATTTAAAAATTCAGGCCGGGCACAGTGGCTCATGCCTGTAATCCCAGCACTTTGGGAGGCCAAGGTGGGCAGATCACCTGAGGTCAGGAGTTCGAGACCAGCCTGGCCAACATGATGAAACCCTGTCTCTACTAAAAATACAAAAAAATTAGCCGGGCGTGGTGGCATGTGCCTGTAATCCCAGCTACGCAGGAAGCTGAGGCAGGAGAATAGCTGGAACCTGGGAGGCAGAGGCCACTGCATTCCTGGGTGACAGAAACCATCTCAAAAAAAAAAAAAAAATCCAAAAAAAAAAATCCTGCCCTTCAGAAATTGTATTAGCTAGCTCTCATACTACTAATAGAGACATCCCTGAGACTGGATACTTTATAAAGAAAATGGGTTTAATGGACTCACAGTTCCACATGGCTGGGGAGGCCTCATAATCATGGCAGAAGAGGAAGAGTAAAGGGGCGTCTTACCCAGCGGCAGGCAAGTGAGAGCATATGCAGGGGAACTCCCCTTTATAAAAACCATCAGATCTGGTGACTTATTCACTATCACGAGAACAGCACTGGAAAAACCTGCCCCTGCGATTCAATTACCTCCCACAAGGTCCCTCCCACAACGCGTGGGGATTATTACAATTCAAGGTGAGATTTGGGTGGGGACACAGAGCCAAACCATACCAGAAATCATCACATAGTTGGCGACTTTTCTTGTTATCTGCTTTCATGTAACAGAAAGCCCTGAACATCCTGGCATTAGGCAAGAACTGCCTTGTAATGGTCACAGAATCTGTGGGTCAGAACCTGCGTGTGTCTCCTCTCCACAATCTTGGCACTGAAGGTCACTGAGAAGTATGCTGTGGCCAGCACCCTTGACTGGGGTCTAATTCACCTGTCCCCTTTCCTGGCTGCACTTTGAGGGTGGGCACTGCCTGCTTTTCTTTTCTTTTCTTTTGAGACAGAGTCTCACTCTGTTGCCCAGGCTGGGGTGCAGTGGCACGGTCTTGGCTCACTGCAACCTCCGCCTCCTGGGTTCAAGTGATTCTCCTGCCTTAGCCTCCCGAGTAGCTGGGATTACAGGCATGCGCCCCCATGCCCGGCTAATTTTTGTATTTTTAGTAGAGACAGGGTTTTGCCATGTTGGCCAGGCTGGTCTTGAACTCTTGACCTCAAGTGATCCACCTGCCTCAGCCTCTCAAAATGTTGGGATTATAGGCATGGGCCACCGCGCCTGGCCTGGGCGCTGCTTTCAAACCAGGGCTCTGTGGCTGGAGAACAGGGGGGCCAGTGAGGAAGCAATAGCTGCCCTGAGAGTGGTCCGGGGTTCTCTTCCCACGGGCAGCAGCTCGTTCCCACTTGGGTCCGAGTTCCTGCCTGTCCTGGGTCCTCAAGGTGCTGCCTGCCCAGGGTTGTCCAAGCTCCCTCTTCAAGCCCACTTCTCTGGATTCTGGCCATGGTGCTGCTTCTGCGGATGGGGCTGGGAGGAGGGAGTGTCTGAAGCTCTAACCCCCACAATCCTACCCCAAGTCTGTAACGGGCAGGCTCCACAGAAGATCATGTGAAACTTGGAGTAAACCTCTAGCTTTGGTCAAGCGTCCCTTTGCCTGGCTTGTCCCTGTGGATGGTGTGGTCTCTCTGGGGTCCCCGGGGTCCTCTGGACACTGACACAGGGCAGGACGTAGAGATCCCAGATCCTCTTCCACCTTAACTTGCCCTCGGGGTGGATTTAACGTTCTACTATTATACTCCTCTGTGCCTCATTTCCTCCTCATTTCCTCCTTTGCCTCATTTCCTCCTTTGTGAGAGGGAAATCTTCTCACTCCCCACCTCAAAGGGTTGTTGCAGGCTCGAATGAGGTGTTGCATGGAGGGCTCAGACCACCTGGCGCCTCAAAGGGTTGTTGCAGACGTCCAATGAGGTGCTGCATGGAGGGCTCAGAGCCCGCCTGGTGCAGAGACAAGATACCTGAACGTGAGCACCCATGACTGCTGGGGCCATTACATTGCTACTGTAGTTGGGGTGAGGAAGTGCCCTGCCACAGGACACTGCCACCACCAACGAGGCCGCTGTCCCCTTCCTCCTCCTCCTGCTTTTCCCAGGCCTTGGTTCTGACGTGGTCATCTGTGGGGCCCCTCCTTTCCCCAAGCCTCTCTCCCCAGCTGGACTGTGGGGGCAGAAGACGGGTTGGCTGTCCTCTCGCTGCGCTTCCGACCCTGTTGTTCCTGGGCTCCCCGCTTTCGCTGGGTTGCCTCTGCTGGCATCCTTGGCCTTAGACCCTCCCCAGCACCCAGGGGGCTGCCCAAGGAGGCCTGGCTCTTCCCGTCAAGTTCAAGGCATTGACAGGATGCTCAGGGCCCACGGCCTTCATCACCCCCCACCAGCAACAGTAGCCTTATTGCTATTTAAAATGATTTTTACTAAGCGGCTCTAACTGGCTGCCCGTAAAATAATGAAAGGAAAAGTATTCTCCTTAAAGAGGAGTTTATTTAGATTGTAAACTCGGGTCTGCTAATTGTGGTCTCATGCCAGGAGCCCAGTGAGGCCGTCTGTCATGGCTGATGGAGAGGCAGTGGCGGTGACTGCTTACCCTGGTTCCGACTGGGCACCAGGAGGGGGTGCTCTTAAGGGAACTGGGGCGGGGCCTTGGCTTGGGAACGCTAAGGGCTGTGTGTGCTCTCTCAGGAAGCAGCCTCTCTGTGAGGCTGGGAACGGGCCCAGAACCACAGTGAGGAGGCGGGGGGTGCTGGGGCTGGCCTGGGCCGGGACCTCCCCAGGGCTATCTCACCCTCATGCCCAAGGTGTGGGTTGCAGGCCCAGTCTGGGGAGCCACAGTGACGACTCTTAGTGTGATGAATCACGAGCCCCACCCAGGTCCTCTCTTCTCCCAGAAGAGGCAACATGGGAGCTTCTGCAGGTCTGCAGGGCCAGAGGCGAGGCCAGGTGCAGGGTTCAGTTCCCCACACAGCAGCTGTGCCATCCCCCCTGAGCCCTGGTTCCTCCTTCTACAAATTCAAATAAAAATACTGATCTCATGGGGTCCATGTGTGGGTTAAGGGGCAAATCCAATGCCTGGCAAACAGTAGGCACTTAATAACTGGCCCTTTCATGGTAGGTAGTGGCAGTTCCCAGGCCTTCATTCGTGAGGTGGTTGTAGAGCCTGTCTCAGGGGACAGACGGGACACCAGGTGAGTCCTTGCACTCTGGGTCGTGTTCCAGCAGAGGCTGCGGACAGGAAAGGGGCAACAGGTGAATGGTCAGAATGATTTCATGACATTGTAGGGACAGAAGGCAGTCCGGGGACCAAGGGCTATTTTGAGGGATTGGAGAGAGAACTCTAAGGAGATAGCCCTGAATCTGAGAGCCCAAAGAGGTATTGTTGCCACCGCCCTGTCCCTCTGCTTGGGTCACCCCCACTGACCACTGGAGAGAGCTTGGGGTGAGGCCCTTGCCGCATTCTGGCCCTCCGGCCCCTCCCCTGTAGCAGGCGAACTTTGCCTGGTGTCTGTGACAGGTCTTAGGAAGCAGAAAGTTTTCTTTCTCTCCTCCAGAAGGGGGAATCACATCTCTGCCTTATGGGATTCCGGGCCGAGGACTTTTCCTGCCCCTCTGCCAATGGCAAATGAATGGCCTCCGTTCCTCCACTTTCCCCAGTCAGTGGATTCTTACCTTGTTCTTGAGAATGGGATGGGCGCTCTTGATTGCCGTGCGCAGAGGCCTGGGGAGACGACTGCATTTTGGTCTCGTCCTCTCCAGCTGTCTATCACTGGGCTGCACCATCCAGGTGGCTCCCCTCGGCCCCGCCCTTCTTGCTGACACACACTGGGAAGAGCTTATGACTGAGTGCAGGTGCCATCTGCATCTGGAGTGCCCAGCAGTTCTGCAGGGATCCTGCAGGCCACATGCAGCCTTTGGCGGATTTCTTCCCATCCCATCCTAGGGTGGCCACGGCTTCCTCCCAGGCTCTGCCAAAAGTGGGACGGTTGATTCCCATTTTCTAGAATTGTCATAGTGGAAAAGACTTGACATCGTTTCTTCCCTTCAAGAGCTGTGAAAGCTTTGTTGATGCTCCAACATGTCATGCAATTTTGCATGTGTTTGATGTGAGTTCCTGAAAATACAGTTTATTCGTTGGGTAGTGTATTCTATATATATTTCTTAGTTCCATTTTGTTATTCATGTTCTTCAAATTTCCTCTATCTTGACTGATTTTATTTTTCTGCTTGTTCTGTCAGTTACTAAGACATGTATTAAGAGATCCCAATTGACTGTGGGTTTGTTTATCTCTCCTTATAGTTCTATCAATTTTTGTTTTAAATGTTTCGAGCATCTGTTACTAGTGCACATAAATTTATATTTTTAAAACCTTCTCAATGCATTGAAAACTTTATTATGAAGTATTCCTTTTTATGCCCCCAAAACCTATTTTATCTAATATAAACATAGTTCCACATCTAAAAGAAAAACCAACTTTGGTAGGTGTTTACATTTTATATATACGTGTGTGTGTTTGTGTTTTTTTTTTCCTTGATCTTTGTCATAATGAAATGTCTTTTGTCAACAGTATATAGTTGAGTCTTGATTTTTTTTTTTTTTTTTTTTTTTTTTTTTTGAGACGGAGTCTCGCTCTGTCGCCCAGGCTGGAGTGCAGTGGCGCGATCTCGGCTCACTGCAAGCTCCGCCTCCCGGGTTCATGCCATTCTCCTGCCTCAGCCTCTCTAGTAGTTGAGAGTACAGGCACCCGCCACCTCACCCGGCTAATTTTTTTTTGTATTCTTAGTAGAGACGGAGTTTCACCGTGTTAGCCAGGATGATCTTGATCTTCTGACCTCGTGATCCACCCACCTCGGCCTCCCAAAGTGCTGGGATTACAGGCGTGAGCCACCGTGCCCGGCCGAGTCTTGATTTTTTTTAAATGCAGCAGAGTCTTCATATTTAACTGGAGACATGAGTGCTCATGCGTTTGATGTAATGACTTGATGTCATGAATGACCATTTGCGTTTAAATATATGACGTGTTTCCTATTTGTCTCAATTTTCCCTTTTTTGTTTTCTCTTTCTCTCCCAGATTGCGTTTTATGGGTTATGTATTTTATTATTTACTACCATTAACTTGAAAGTTTTAGACTATTTGAACAGTCTTTTAGTGGTTGCCCTGAATATTGCAATAAGCATTCTTGACTTATTAAAGTTAAATATTTTTGTTGTTATTTTACCCTCTTTCTGGACAATTAAGGGCTTAAAAACACATGAGGTCCATTTATCATGTTCTTCTTGTATGGCATTGCTGTTGTATATTTTAATTCTCTGTCTATTTTAAGCCCAATGAGGCATTATTTTCTCTCTCTCTCTCTCTCTCACACACACACACACACACACACACACACACACTTTTCTTTTGTTCCTTGTATATTTTACATCTCTTACCTTTCACCTGGGATCATTTTTGTTCTGCCTATAGAACAATCTTTAGTATTTCCTTCAGTGTGATCACTGGTGATAAATTCTCTGTTTTGTTTGTAGGAAAATTCTCTTTACAGAACCTTAATTTTAAAAGAATATTTTCACTGGATATAACATTCTTGGTTAGCACTTATTTCCTTTTCAGCACTCGATATCATTCATTGTGTTTTAGTTTTTATCGTTGCTGTTGAGAAGTAGCTATTATTTTAATCGTTGCTCTTTGAAGATAATGTGTCTTTTTCTCTAATTAAAAAAATCCTCTTTCTTTATGGTTATCAGCACTTTTGCTCTGATATAGCTTGGTAGGGATTTTCTTTTATTTATTTATTTGTTTGGTTTTTGATAGGAGTTATAAGATTCCTTGCTTCTGTGCTTGAAGTCTTTCATCAGCTTTAAAATTTCTCAGCCATTACCTTTTCAAATTTTCTTTCTGACCTACCTAGTCTCCCAGCTCCTTTTGGGACTACAATTACAAGGCTCTTAAACCTATTCCTTATGTTCTTTCTATTTCATACCCATTCTTCTATGTTTTCCATCATGTTGTAGCTCTATTTTTTTTTATTCCAGACATTTTATTTTGCTTTTCTATTTCATTAATTTTCTCTTCAGCAGATTATGCTTTTAAATCCATCCACTTAATTTTATTTTGCTAATTTGATTTTTCAGTATTAGAATTTCCATTTAAAGAAGGAATTTTCATTGATGTACTGAAATTTCTAATTTTTCCTTTATCTCCTTGAACATTATAAGCATAGTTATTCAGAAGTATGTGTTGATGACTCCAATAGCTAGAGTCTCTGTGATTACTTCTATTGTCTGTTGTTTCTGCTGGTTTCGTTCATATTGTTTTGACTCCTTGTATGCATGGTTATTGTGCCCGATATTGTGTTTTAAAAGTTGTTTGGAAGAATCAGTTAAGCCTTAGAATGATATTATCTTCTTGCAGAGATGACTTACATTTCTTTCCATTGCTTTTTAGCACTTGAGGTCTAAATCGTCTCAACTCAGCCTCAGGTGTTGAGATAATAAGATGTCACTTCCATTTCCTGAGAAGGTCTGTCTGCTCTAGTTCCTCACCACTCCTCACATTCAGCCCTTCGGTGTCTCAACTAAAACCAGGCGGCCTCACCGGGGCCTTCCCTGTTGTCTGGGACCCCACATGGCTGGGAAAGCACTGCTGTCTTTTGGCCTCGCTATTGATCCCCGTGGTATCAGCAAAGTGCCCCCAGGAGTAAAGCAGCCACACATGCAAGGCTTGGCCCCCATTTTCCTGTGATTCTGGACTGTACATTTTTCACTATCTTACTAGTTCTGTAACAAATTTTAAGAAGATATTTTTGCCCAGATATTTTTATTGTGTTCAGTTGGAGAATTGGTCATAATTGCCTAGTCTGTCCTTACCAGAAGAGGAAATCCTGACTTAACTTGCACCTTCATTTTGAACTATTTAAACTATTGCCACTGGCCAGAACTTCCAGCATCCTGCTTCCCCATGCCCCGGGCTCCACATCCCCTAGGCTGTAAGATCTGCTTGGACTGGCTCGTCCACACCCACTCAGGTGTCAGCAGGAGGAAGGGAGGGATGAGGGGTTGGTGGCACACCGTCCCTTCCCCTCCACTAGGCTCCCCACCTCCAGCCTACATCTTGGCTTATGATGACAACATAGAAGTCTGCTGAGGACCAAATAGGGTCTCCCACAGTTTGCAGCACTGAGGATGCAGCAGTTACCTGGAGAGAAGGAATCCCTGCCCTCGTGGACCTTATATTTTAGTGGAGAGATGGAAAATCAACATGCACACAAACTAGTACTAAACTTCTGATGTGACAAGTGCTGCAATGACAACAAAATCAGGCAATGAGACTGGGTGGGAGGAGCATGCAAGGGCAGGAAAGGCTTCTATGTGGAAGGAGGAGCCAAGTGGGGAAAAGTCTGAGAGCAAAGCGTGCTCGGTTAGAGAATAGCAGTACAAGGGTCTTCACCTGGAGCAAATGCAGCATACTGAAGGGGCTGAAGGAACACCGGCGTCTGGTGTTGGAGAGAGATGAGTCCAGTGGTGACAGGATGCTGGGGCAGGAAGGCGTGAGAGTTGCCTGGACACAGTGCTGTGGCACTTTATTCTCTCTGGATACGAAGCCTGTGGCATATTTCCAGGGGGAAATGGACTGAGAGAACCCGTGTAAAAGCAGAGAAACCAACCCTCTCTTTAGGGCAGCAACTTTCTGAGTCTGGTCTGCTGATCCCAGGGGTCCCCAGGACATTTCTCAAATGTCCATGTGCTCAAAAATACTCAAATAATACCTTAGGTATACTACTACTATGATATACTGCTATATAGAATACTTAGGTATACTACTATACTAATACTAAGGTATTATTTTCCTTCTTCACTGTGCCCTATTTGCCCTGATGTACAATAGCAATGGTGGATAATAATGTGGGTGCCCCAAAACAGATGCTGGCGGTGACTCTACATCCCCACTAGTGGTCACTGTGTGCTCTGCACCTGAAGACATTCATACCAAGAAGAAATGGTCAGTTTCACTCAGGAGCACCCCTGATGGGAGCAGATGCAACAGTTAATTTTATTTAGTCTCAACCCTTGAGTACACGTTGTTTTGATATTCCACGCTACCACGTGGGAAGTGCCCACAGGGCTGGGGGTAAGGGAAACTGGGTGAGTCCTGGGGAAGGGGTGACTGGGGCTGTGTCAGCCTCTTGAGCTGCCCATGCAAAGCCCAGTGCTCTGTGTGTGTGTGTGTGTGTGTCTGTAGACAAAGAGAGGGAGAGAGGGAGACAGAAATAGAGGAACAGAGAGAGAGATGGCAAGAGAAAGAGAAACAGAGGGAGAGAGATTAGAAGGGGGAGGAGGATGGGAGGAGAGAGGGAGGTGAAGACAGGTGAGGGGTGAGACATGTTTAGCAGAGGAGAGAACACAGAGAATGAACAGAATAAGAGAAATTATGGAATAAGATACGATGGATGAATTGCAGGGTTTTTTTTCTTTGTTGTTAGAGATGGGGTCTCTATGTTACCCAGGCTGATCGCAAACTCCTGGGCTCAAGCAATCCTCCTGCCTAAGACTCTCAAAGTCCTGGGATCACAGGCATGAGCCTCGCCCTGAACTGCAGATATTAACACAGAGAAGGGACGCAGCACCTGTCGGCCGGGGAGTCAAGGCAGTTTCCCAAGGTGTTGAGTTTGCAGTTGAGGGCTGAGGCTTATCTTGAAAGCTGCCCAGTGGAGGTGGCAAGTGGGTAGGGGAGAAAACGAACATCCCAGGTCAGAGGACAGCTGGTGCCCAGACAGACCAGGGCAAGCCTGGCCTTCAGAGGTGGGTGGGTGCTCCTGGAAGCCCCACCTTCCCTTCCCCCATCACGGTGCATCATTCATTGGAAGCTTTAAACGGCAAAGCTGTTCAAAAAGGTCTGGATTATTTTATTTAATTCAGTTTTCAGAGACCCCATTGTACCATTGGGGTCCTTATAAATCTGATGTGGAAAATGGGGCTCGAAAGCATCCAGGGATTTGTGGCAAGTGGACCTGGATCCACGAGACCCGGAACGCTCCCATAGCCTCCTCCTCCGGGCCAGCTGTCAGATGGCGGCAGTTTGATTGGAAACAGAACAGCCAGCACTTTCAGAAGTGCTAGCTGGTGGTTATTTCGGGGACATTGGGATGTAGCTGGGATTTAGGTGTCCAAAATATCTCCTATGAGACGCAGCCTGGCCTGAAGCTCTGATCCCGGGATTTCAGCCTTGCAGAAGGCTCCCAGCATCCTCAGGCAGGGCGGACCCCGCCCCAAGAGCCCTCTCTGGGTGAAGGCTCCCAGCTCCCAGCCTGGAGTCTGTAGATTAAAGTATTAATCACATCACAGTCTGGCTGTACCTTTCAGCTCCTCCAAATAAGCGTGGTGTGATTCTATTTCGCAGACAAGTCCCCGGGAATCCAGCCAGTAGGTGATGAGGGAACGTGGGGCAAAGGCTGATAGCATCGCTTCTGTATCTAGAGTGCACCCCAGGAACAAGGCAAAAAGACCCTTCAGTCCTGGGACCCTGGAGCTCCTGCAAGCTCTCACCTCCTCACCCAGCAGTGTCTGCGTGCTGGAGTGAAGCAGCGCCTCTTCCAATCCAAGTCTCCACCTGCGGCCTGGGTGGATGGAGGCAGAAACCCAACCTCCCTGAGCCTCCTCGGGTGTGGGGAGGATGAACTGGGGAGGCTGCAAAGGCTGGTGCTTCACCTCTTCTTCCACCGCCCTGGACCAGGACTCGAACATCCAAAGGCCCTTCCCAACTGGATTCATAAACTATACGGAAATAGAAACATTTCCAAAACTGCTCTCTGGCCCAGCAGCCTGAGGGTGTGTTCTCACCTGATGCTTTTGACAGCTCGACCTGACAGGCACGGTTGTCACCACCACTCTGAATCCAAGCAAGCAGGGCTTAGGGTGGCGGCCTTTGCCCAGGGTGGGGATCCTGGGCATGGTTCACACCCAGGGCTCTGGCTCACGGCCCCCCAAGGGGCAGGTGGGCCGTCTTCTTCTCCTGTACCTGCTGGGACCCCACCTGTGTGTGTGTTCAGCGTGGGCCTGTTGGGTTAGATGGAAGATTCTGAGGGAATCGCTGAGCTCAGGGTACATAGCAGGTGCTGAGAGGCCTAGAAGATCAACGGGATTCAAAGCTCTGCTCTTCAGCCATTTTTTAAGGCTACTGGGTGCAAAAGAGAAATGTCTTGCTAGGGAGGGGTGAATGTTGGTGCAGTGAGTAGAGTAACAGCCCCCAAGGCAGCCCTGTCGTGATCCCTAGAGCCTGTGAGCGTGTTTGGTTACACGGCGTTACAGGGAGTTGAGGTTGCAAGTGGAATCGGGTTACTAATCAGCTGGCCTTGAGTGGGAGATTCTCCCGGCTTATCTGGGTGGGTCCAACATAATCACAAACATTTTTGCAGGAGGGAGGGGTGAGAGAGACTAAACCTGCTGGGTGCTGGTTTTGAAAATGGAAGGGGCTCCCAGGCAAGGGGGGCTGCAGCCTCCAGCAACAAGAAAACTGCATTGGAACCAATTCTCCCTGAAGCCTTCAGAAGGATGCAGCTCTGCCCACACCTTGATTTTGGCCCAGGGAAACCCCTTAGACTTCCGGCCTCCAGAACGCTAGGATAATCACTGTGAGTCTGTTACTGCAGCAGGTGGTGGCGAGTGCAGGTGGCTGGCACCGGGAGCTGGGCTGCCGTGTGGTGGGCACGTGTGCATGGTGCTCTCAGCACTCACAGGGGTTGCCGGGAAGCTGCTGTATGCTGGCCCCAGCCCAGCAAGTTCCCAGTGAGTGCCCCAGCTTGTCTCCCTTCTTATTCGATAACATGAAACAACTATTCATGGGGAGGAACTTTTTACCTACAGTGACTTTTAAGAGGACTGTGATGACCGGGGGCATCTGGCGACAAGAATGTTTAGAAACATTTTCTGAGTAGATTTCCTTACATTTCCTCCCTAATCCCAAGCCAAGCCAATACATACACTCACATGCACCCTGCATTAGTCCATTTTCACACTGCTCTAAAGAACCACCTGAGACTGGGTGCTTTACAAAGGAGAGAGGTTTAATTGACTCACAGTTCTGCATGGCTGGGGAAGCCTCAGGAAACTTACAGGTATGGTGGAAGGCAAAGGGGAAGCAAGGTACGTCTTTCACGGCAGCAAAAGGGTGTGAGGGGTAACTGCCAAACACTTTTAAACCATCAGATCTTGTGAGAACTCCCAGCAAGCGGGAAGTCGGCCCCTATGATTCAATCACCTCCCATCAAGCCCCTCCCCCGACACATAGGGATTACAATTTGAGATGAGATTTGGGTGAGGTCGCAGAGCCAAACCATATCACACCCCAAACACAGTGCACACAGGATGTCCACGCCTCAGGCACACACTCATATGCACAGACACAGCCTGAGTGTGAGGCTGGTTGTGACCCAGCAGAGGCCTTTCCAGGGGCACTTAGGCTGGTACAGTGCATTGCACTATGTGGGCTGATGGTCCCAGGATGGGAGTGAAGGTGCTGAGGTGGCCCGTAGACTGCCATCCTCAAGTGTGGACTCCTGAGCAAGCCTCCGCTGGGGCAGGCCCATGGCCGCACTCCCCTGCATGGGTGCCCTGCAGCAGCTACAGGGTCCCTCCCTGAGTGCTCTGGGCCAGTCACAGCTTCAGCAGCCAGCGTGCAGTACCAGGTCCTCACTGCTCTCACTGCCGCTGCCAACCCTCTGCTCCTGCCGAGTGCCCAGGAGGAGCTTCTGGGAGGTGGGAGGCGGCTCACTGGGTGCAGTTACTCTGGGCTCCTGGCTCTGGGCACTCCATGTCGTCAGCCCTTCAGTTGTCCTTTCAGAGTCCAAAGAGGCGCTGCAGAGCCAGAGATGCTGGGAGAGGCAGCGTGGAGGAGACCACCTGAGCCAGAGGGGGCTGGCAGCCAAGCTGAGGGCAGAGCAGGCATTGTTCAGATGAATGAGGTGGGGCCCTGGGCACCTTGACACTGGCTGTGCACACAGGGGCCTGCACACGTCTCCTCGTGGTCCTCAGTTTCCTTCAGGCCGTGCTCAGAAGAACTTTCAGTTCGTGCCCCAGGTGCAGGAGGAGAGCAGTGTTCGGCAATGCTGGGTCCACAGCGGTTCAAGGGGTGTGGGGAGGATGGACAAGGCTGTGGCTGGGGGTTCCTGCTGCGTTTCAGCCCTCTGTGCTCTCTGCGTGTTCTCAGCCTTGATGGTCATGAGCAGAGGTGCAGTTTAGGGAAGAGCCAAGAACAGACCCTAATGTTGTCCACCTGGAGAAGGGACTCCCAGCACATTACTAAAAAGTGTGCGGAGGTGAGGGACCTCTCAGTGTCTTCCCACCATCCTTAGGATGAAGGAAAACACCCTGTCACGGCCCTGAGACCCTGCAGGGTGCAGCTCCAGCCCCATCTCTGGCCTCCAACCCACCCCACCCCGTGTGATCTGCCCTCAAGCAGCAGCAGCCTTCGCTGTGCTGGTCACGGTCGCTCCCACCACAGGGCCTTTGCACCTGCTGTGGTTCTGCTGAATAATCTTCCCTTTCTCCTTTGTCTGTCAACTCCTTCCTGGCTCCACCCAAGCTCTGCTACCTCGGGTGTGCCTGCCTCTCCCTCCCTGACTTGGCCAGTCCCCGTGTCCTTCCCAGCGCCCCTGCCTCCCTCATTTGGCCAATCCCCGTGTCCTACCCAGCATCCCTGCCTCAGTCATGATTTGACATTTGTTTGCCCGGTGATCTGATTGGCATCCAGTTCCTCTGCTAGACTGTGGAGTTACCTGAGGACAAGGACCTGGCTTGCTTGTTAGTTTGACCCTTGCATCTCTGAGCCGAGAGCAAGGACAGCGTGTGGCGCCACAGAGTGCCCCAAGTGCCACCTGCTCTGAGTGGTCCATGTGAAGTGACCCACACATCTTCAGAGCAACCCTGGGCAGGTGCTGTTACTATCTCCAGTCTACAGAAGGGAAAACTGAGGCACAGCGAGGTGAGCCAGTACATCTAAGGCCACACAGTGACATGTCACAACTGGACTTCAAAGTCTGGGCAACCTGGCTCTGCCTGGCACTTTCCCATACAGGAGCCTCCAGCCACGCATAGCTCATAGAGATTAAATTAGTGAAAATGAAATGAAAATAAAATTCAGTTTCTCAGGTGCATGAGCTGCCTTTCGGGTGGTTGATATCCACGTGTGGCTTGTATCCGCCATATTGAGTAGATGTGGCTCATTTCCATCATCACAGGAGGCTCTGCTGGGTGGCATCACCTCTAGACTGTGTCTACAACTGGATGTGGGCAGCTCCCAAGCATTTCCCAGTGGAATGGAGAAACGGGGCTCCCAAGCACCCCACCTCACTCTCTTCCCACACCCCACAAGGGGCTCGCCAGCCTCTCTGGAGCCCCTGGACTTGGGAGTGAGCCCCTCGCTTCAATATTCCCAGGCTTTGTTGCTCTCTATCCTGTAAACTGCTGACTTCGACAGCACCTGTTTCTAGCCTCATCTTACCTTCCACGTCACAGAGACAAACCTTTGTGTTTTTGTTTTGTACGGGGCTAGATACGCTTTGCAGGCCACATTTGGGCTTCATCTCTTCTTCCTCTCCTCCTCCTTCTTCCTCTCCTTTTTCCTCTCCTTTTCTCTCTCTCCCTCTTCCTCTCTTTCTCATTTTCCATCTTCTCTTTCCAACCCTGTAAAGATGTGAACACCACTCTTAGCTCGCGGGCCGTGTCTGGTGGGGAAGCCATGGTTTGTCAAGCTCAGCTCTAGAGTCCGAAGCTTTGATAAGTGCCTTCCTCCTCTCTGGGCATCACTGGAGTTTTCCTCCACCTGTCCCACCTGTTCTGTCTGGAGAGCTCCCTCCTGATTTGAGCTGGATTCGGGGTCCCGTTCTTCCCCCGGGGTGTAGCTCCAGGAGCGGAGGCAGGGTTTGGGAAGCACTGCCTCTGGGCACTGCCTGGGCCCTCTCCCCCGCCTCCCTGCCATTCTGGGGCTTGGATGTTATTTTGTGTGTGTGCTGGTGAGGCATCAGCCTACTCCACTGTCATCTTTATTGCCTGTGAGTTTGGCTGAGAATGTTGTGTTTCTCTCAGAATCAACGGCACACCATCCCTGGCAGTCAGGATCGATGTGACCCAAAGAACACTTTGGGAGTGGGAGTGAGGGCCTAACCCACCCTTGCGTCCCTCGTCCTGCTGAGGAGCTATGGGGGCCTGTTTGCTCTGCTAAAACAGTTCCTTTTCCTGCGGCCGAGGCTGCCTGCCTGGCTGGGCCTCTCGTTGGTGCAGCCCTGCTGTGTTATTGACTCCATGTGCTCTGTTTCTTGGCCTTGTTTCCTCCCCACCAAAGAGGCCATGATGCACAAACACCTGCAAATGGCCGTGCAGCCTGTGTGCTTGGCATTCTAAGATGTGCCTGGAACACAGGCCGGTTCCGCGCTCCGCGTGCAGGCTCCTCTCATGTGTGTCTTTGACTGTCATTTGCTACTGGATCTCAGTAACCGTCTGCCCCACAAATGCTGCCTGTGGCCACCACCCCTGAGTTCAGGCTCTCCTCCCCCAGCTGACTTCACTGCCACCCCACTGGGGGAGCTGAGAGAAGGTGCCCTGAACCAGGAAACCCCACCTTGCGGGCAATGCTGGCCACTTGGATGAGCAGCAGGCAAGGCGTCTGGTGAGATGTCAAGGCTGAAAGCGTGGGCTGTGCAAGCAGACAGGCGGACAGAAGAATAGGTGGATAGGTGGACAGACAGACAGGAGGACAGGAAGTCAGGAGGATAGGTGGACAGAAGGACAGGCAGACAGGTGGACAAGTGGACAGGAGGGCAGGTAGACAGAAGGGCAGGTGGATAGGAAAACAGGCAGACAGGAGGACAGGTGGACAGGTGAACAGGTAGACAGGCGGACAGGAGGACAGGTGGACAGAAGGGCAGGTGAACAGGAGGACAGGTGGATAGGAGGGCAGGTGAACAGGAGGACAGGTGGATAGGAGGGCAGGTAGACAGGAAGACAGGAGGATAGGCAGACAGAAGGACAGGAGGACAGGAGGACAGACGGACAGGTAGACAGGAGGGCAGGTGAACAGGAGGACAGGTGGACAGGTGGACAGGAGGGCAGGTGGACAGGTGGACAGGAGGGCAGGTGGACAGGAGGACAGGAGGACAGGCAGACAGGAGGACTGGCAGACAGGCAGACAGGTGGACAGGAAGACAGGTGGAGAGGTGGACAGGCGGGCAAGCAGACAGGCAGGGCCAGGGTTGCAGCTTGGTTCCTGTCTCACTGTGACCCTTGACCGAGGCGAGCGCTTCCAAGCCTCCTTTGTGAAATGGAGATAATTATAGCACCTACTGCAGTCAATTCATGGGATACAGGGGCTTCCTGCCCTCTGCTTTCCCACCCTGTGCTGTCTGTGGCTTCCCACCTGACACTTTCCCGCTGTGGATGATGCCCAGCCTGCTCCGGCACTTGCCAGGCATGGACTGTGCTCGCTGTTGGGTGCTAGGAGGCTCTTCACAGCTGGGATGCAGCCCCTGCCAGCACGAAGCTCACAGCCCTGTTCCTGCAGAGGGATTGTCAGCCTCAGCCTGACTTCTCTAGAAAGTGGATCCCGAGGCAGAGCCCTGACATGCTGTGTTTTATGAGAGGGTCCAGCCCCAGTGGGCGGGAGTGAGGGGCACACAGGGAAGCAGGGAGGGAGAGTCAGGGAGATGTGCATGTATGACCTCTCCGGCCTCGCCGGGCAGCTGCTTCCACTGGGGGCCTGCTATGGAGAAGCCACCTAGCCATGTCCCAGGCCAGACCTGGGGAAGGCAGGGGCAGGGTGAGGGGAAGGGAATTCATCCCTTGGCTCACTTGCTCATTGGTTAAGCCCTGGACGGGGTCACTTGGCATCATCTGTTGGGAAGCCGTTCATTCATTCATTCATTCATCCACTCATTCATTCATTCATCCACTCATTCATGCATTCATTCATCTACCCACCCACCCACCTGCCCATCAGACATTCAGGGACACCCTTTCTCTACCAGCCTCAGCTTTGACCCGGGGGGTGCAATAAGAACCAGAGTGGATGCTGTCCTTGCCGTAGGGGCTCCCCCATGTCCCTGCCTGCACTAACCACATCCCAGCTGCTGGTGACATGTAACCGCTATGGGCTGGCCCGCTGGTCTGGGACCAATGGAGGCTTCCATTTGGCTGGGGACAGTCAGGGGCTCTGGGTGTGTCTTGTTCACTTTTGCTTATGGTCTGGACAGTGATGGTTCTGCATGTGAACCTGAGATTCTGGTGACAGCGGTAGGTAGGTGTCCCCTCCCTTCCCCCTGCCTGCATGTGGCCATGACAGTCAGGATTGGGTTTGCGGTGGCCGCTTGCCAGTTCGGGCTGGGTCTCTTTCACCTAACCCCGCTTCCGAGGTCTCTGTAGGCCCCTAACTTGACCCGACCCCATGGGTGGGTTTTAGTCCTGCCTTGATTCCCCATGGACTCCACTCAGCCCCCTGTGCCCGCTCTCAGCCCCCTGCCTTGTGTGAGACCCAACCCCTTCACTGCTCCATCCTTAAGCGTGACTAGAGCTGGGCTCTGTCTTGGGGCTTCCCGACCCCAGCTGCACAGAGGAAAGGGATTACTTCCGTGTGGTCCCTGCTCCGGACGCCTTGCCACATGGAGCACAGGAGCCGGCCCTGCCATCGTAGCCACTGGGCATCAGTTCTTACCTCTGCCTCTTCCTACCCAAGTGCCTTTGGACAAGTTACTGTCCCTCTGAGTTTGTTTGCTTGCCATTATAATTTTGGATTATAACATTCACCTAGTGGTATCGTCATGAAACCTTAGTGAAATAATGCATGCCAGTCTCCTGGACAGGGCTGTCACAGAGCTGGGACTCAAAACGGGGTACCTGTTATCATTGTTATCATTACTAATTGTTGGTGATGGCAGTGGTGGGATATGCCTCTGCCTGGCTGGGTCTCCCCTTGTTTCTACCAGCTCTGGGCTGGGGTTTATGTGCTGCTTTCTGGGTGCTGGTGTTGCAAGACAACAGACTCATCAATAACCTGGAGTTCAGGGTGCAAAGTTGGGGTGTAATCGGGGTTATAGGAACACAGAGAAAAGGGCAGCCTTCCCCTAGTGAGGAGAAAATCTCAGAGGATAATGCACTCTAATTTTTTAAAATTATTTTTAAAAGAAATGTCTGTCTGCTTAGATCTTGAGGACAAGGGGAGTGGATGGAATGATACGCATTGGGAAGGCATCTTGCAGGGTCAGCTTCTTGGCTCGCTGGAGGACAAAATGGGACTCACGCTGGAAACCTGACAGTTTCTAGGTCTCTCAGCAACCGGGAGACTCTGGGGAAGCCTCAAAAACAGCTTGCCCTGAGTCACTATCACACCACTCAGTCCTCGCCTGTTGGTGACCCAGGCTGCCTGGCCTTTCAGGGGCATTGTCTAGATGAGAGACACAGGCTGCCTCTGTCCAGCTCTGTCCTGCCTGGGGGAATTTTCTGTTTTCTCATATAGCTTGGTAAATAAGCAAATTTTACATTGTTGTAATTGGTATACGATCCAACTTGTTATTGAAATGCTAGGGGTCAGGTTTAGGTTTGGCTGCTCACCACACAGGAAGCCAATCACTAAGGCAGCAGGTATTGCCAAGGAAGAAGGCTTTAATCCAGTGCTGCAGATGAAGAGATGGGAGATCAGTTTCAAATCCATCTCCCTGATCAACTAAAATCAGGGATTTATATAGCAGGGAAGAAATCTAACTATGTGCAGAAAAACAGGAATGAGAGAGGGTAAGGAAATCACCACGGATGAGAGGTCTGGAGTCTCGTTGTCTGGCTGTGGTGATTTTGTGAGTTTCATTTCCTTGGTTCTATCTGGGAGGCCTGAGGGTTGGTTTCCTGAGAAAGGAACTCAGATAGGACACATGTAAGTTTCTCAAGTTTTAAGACCGGAAGGGCAATTTCTAGGCTTATTTTTTAAAAAAGCAAAACATAAACATTAGTTCTACAGGGCAATTGGACTGGTTTCCATTTGAGCCTAACGTTTTCCCTCACCATAAGCCTTTTTTCCATTGTGCCAGTGTCTTCAGTGACTGTTTTAAATTACTGCAGAGATTGGCCATGTGCCTATCTGGGGGGCTTGGGCTACTACCTGTTGCCCTGAGTGTATCTGCCAAGGTCCTGAGCCCACTGCCTTCTGCCCCACAAGGGGCCAGGAGGCTCGTCCATGCAGACTCATGGTCCTCAGAGTCCTGGCATGGGGCCCAGGATGTTGTCAGCATTGCTGTAGTTCTATTATAAATAATACTGCGATGGGCATCTTCCTTCATAAAGCCACACTCTCTCCTTTTCCCTCCACTCCTCAATGCTTTACCTGGATCGGGACTGGCAATGACGCTTTCTAAGCAGCGTCACTTCCTTGGTTTGTAACAGCTGCAGGTTGTTCTTAGCAGGCCTTACCTTGGATGCGGTAACCCTCAGATCTCCCTAAAGACTGTTTAACTGAACGGGCTCACAAAAGACGTGGCACAATTGCATTTGTCTCTGCTATGCTTGCTCGCTGCCTGCCGTCTTTAACCCCATCCTGCATTTTGTGAGCTGCATGAAGCAGCCTGCATCTCAGTATTGCTGGTCTTCCTGGAAGCCCTGAGTTCCAGAAGCTTCTCTACAGTTGTGGATGGAACAGAGCCAATTATGCCCTTTCCTTTTTGAAAAGCAGGGAAGTGTTCATTCTGAGTTCTGATTCTATTCTATGAACCCTGATTCCCTATGTATAAAATGGGAATAAGAATATCTAACCTACAGAATGGTTGTGAGGACTAACCTACATAACAGCCAACAAAGGAGCTGCAAACATGAGGATGATTCATACATCAAACAGCCATTGCTAGTTGCATCGGATATATTTCTTATAAATTATAGTCAATAAGCCAAACTGAATTGAAATAGGATGCTTCCCCTTACATCAAACATGCAGAAATGATGGATATAATATAACAAAACATTGTAAATACATAGTAGAAATTTATTTATGTATTTATTTATTTTGAGATGGAGTCTAGCTCTGTCACCCAGGTTGGAGTGCAGTGGTGCAATATCAGCTCACTGCAGCCTCCCAGGTTCAAGCTATTCTCCTGCATCGGCCTCCCAAGTAGCTGGGATTATAGGCGTGCACCACCACACCTGGCTAATTTTTGTATTTTTAGTAGAGTGGGGTTTCACTGTGTTGGCCAGGCTGGTCTTGAACTCCTGACCTTGTGATCCACCCACCTCAGCCTCCTAAAGTGTTGGGATTACAGGCCTGAGCCATGGCACACGGCCACAGTAGAACTTTAAAGCAAGGGAAAGCCTCAGCTACCAGAACAAGATGGGGCTCAAAACCAGAGGCAAGAGTGGGATTTTAAGTGCAATGTCAGCAGTAGATACAAGGCTGACCTGCAGCTCCGGGTCCCAAGATTGGGGAGATCTGGAATTGACTTTCCTGCAAAAATTTGGGGAGATCTAGAATTCAGTTTCCTGCATAAATTTGGGGTCTGACCCTTCAGGGAATGGGACCACCAAATGGGAACCTGCTCTCTGCCGTGGGTTACTGATTTTGGAATGCCAGTTCTGTGATGCATAGGGTCCATGTTTGTGTCAAAAAAAACCATGAAGTGAGAAGGCAGATCCACTTGGCTCTAACAGATGCAAATACAAAATCAGTGCACAGGGACGTCTCCACCACCGAGGGTGCTCAGAACTCCCACGAAAACCAGTTCTCATGAAATATGCACTCAGAGTAAGAAAATACAGAGAACACTCAGCACACAAAACTTCAGAACTGCAGACGACAGAGCAATCTGAAGATGTTAAAATGAGTATGTTTAAGTTTTCAGTGAGTCAAAGGAATAGAATGCATAGACAAAAGTAGGACATTATGAAGAAAATGAACAGGTGTCTTAAAAAAAGAACCAGAAGGAAATTCTGACAATATAAAAATACAGTCATTGAAAGAAAGGTTTTATAACCCGTATTGCTATTCCTAAGGGAATGTCTTAAGCATATACAGGCTTTGCTCCTCCCAGTCTTTGGAATATGGTAAGGAAGTTAGAGATGACCAAGTTCCCACATACCCTCTCCACTGAGGATTTATAACCTATCGACAGAGATAGGTCAGAGAAAATAAAAATAGCATGGAGCATTTATTCATCTCTTACTATGTCCTGGCACAGAGCTAAGCCTTTACAAGCATTAACTTATTTAATTCTAACAACAACCTTTTCAAGGAGCCCTGTTATTACCTAAGGCTCAGGAGGGTAAGGATCTGCTCACAATTCCAGTGAGTGTCATGGGTGGTGCTGTACTCAAACCTGGGACTGTGGACTTCAAAGCCGGATGATGTCATCCCTGAACAGAGATTATTTGACAGAGACTCATCAAAGGAAAGAACACATAGGCAGCTTCCACACTGACCATGACCGCGTCTCACATCCCCTTCTGGCTCAGTTTCCAAAAGCTTTAAAATCAATTTCCTTAGTAATTAATTTGCTAACAGTCAGTTGATGTGAATTTTAATTTTTTTGATTTTTGACATTTATTGGATTATCCCTGCTCTACCGATGCACCGGCCCGTCTCTGTTAGCCCTTGTACTTGGCCCTGGCAACTCTGGCATCCTTTCTATCTCCAAGGATCCGTTTGGGTGGTAGCGTGACTTTCTATGAGAAGCTTGATTGCTGAGAGCAAATTCTGGGACAAAAATTCAAGTTCAGCCAACAGCTCCTGGGGTGCCTGGGACTCCTGGGATTACTGTGCTGTTGATCACCGGGCCCTAGTGATACGCACGGCATGTGCTATCCATGGTGCAGACTGATCAGGCTTCAGGGAGTGGATCAAGAAGCCCTTTAAGAATTCAAAATCGGGCCGGGCACAGTGGCTCACACCTGTAATCCCAGCACTTCGGGAGGCTGAGTTGGGTGGATCACGAGGTCAGGAGATCAAGACCATCCTGGCCAACGTGGTGAAACCCTGTCTCTACTAAAAATACAAAAGAATTAGCCAGGTGTGGTGGCATGTGCCTGTAATCCCAGCTACTCAGGAGGCTGAGGCAGGAGAATTGCAGGAGGCAGGGGTTGTAGTGAGCCGAGATGGTGCCACTGCACTCCAGCCTGGATGACAGGGTAAGACTCCATCTCAAAAAAAAAAATCAAAATTAATTCAAAAAGACACAGGTAAGGATACAAAGCAGGTCTAACCCTCTTCACACTTAATAAAGGTTTATCAGAAGTGCAATTTTTCTGACGTGCTTTTTGGAAGAATAAGTGATATGTGTTCTTAAAATATCTCAAAGTACAACCCCCTTCCCACCAAAAGGGGAAAAAACATAGGATTTATTGGTGCATACAAACAGGCTCTAAAAGGTGTTGACGTTTAAGTTAGCTGGAAATTAGGTAATTGATCATCAGGTAAACTGCTTTAAGTTTGTTGATTTTAGGTAAAGCGGTAGGCTCCCACCCTAGCTATGCTGAATACCTTATTTTGAAAAGGAAAAAGATAATTTGGAATGTAGAGGAATCTTGGATTGTAGGCCTACTCAAATACATTTTGTGAAAGTTGTCAGAGTAGAAATGAAGTCACTTACGTTTGAAGAGACCCTGACAGAAAGAGCTGGGGAAGGTCATGCAGGGAGGGTTCCCACCGGTAAATGCCTGATAACACAAACTATCACAAAAGACTGAGAAACACCCAACCTTGCACAAAGGTCATTGCAACCTTACACAAAACATACTTCTTTAAGGACATCTGCCTAGCAACTGCCTGTTCAATCTCAGACTGGTCTCACCCTTGTCATTACTCTTTTAGCCAAGGATAATGATCTCAGAACAATTATACAATTCTCCTCATTTTTTCCTTAAAAAGCTTTGCCTTCCTTTACTTTCCTGAATATGTGCATCACTTACTATGGAATGCATATTCTCATTGCAATGCCCAGTTCCTGAAGAAATATCATTTTCTTTTGGAGAGCTTTTCTCTGTTTGTTATTTAGGTTGGCAATTTCCAGTGATAAGTGTTTTAAAAATCTAGAGTTTGAAAGAAAAGAAGATTGGAGACCTCCACTACTGTGATGTGGTAGATTAAAGATGGCTTCAAGTCTTTTGCTAGTCCTCCCATTTAGAGGAACACTTTATGCCCCCTTCCCCTTAAATCTGGGCAACCTCTGTGATACCTGACACTAAAACACAGCAGCCACCACACTATGCTGGTTTTCAGGCACAGTCCTTAAGAGGCTGAAATCTGTCACTTCTTGTGTCTTGGAATACTGGCTTTTAGCACCAAGCAACCATGTTGTGAGGAAGTACAATCAACCACACAGAGGGACCCCTTGTGGGGAAGAGCTGAGGCCCCAGCTGACAGTACCCACTGAGCTCCAGCACGGACTAAGCTGTCCTGGAAGTGGGTTCTCTAGCTCCATCAGGCTGCCCTCAGTGACTACATGGAACAGACATGAGCCATCCTGGCTGGGTCCTGCCCAAATTATGGACATGTAAGCAAGGGCAAAGTTTGTTAGTGGTATAGGCCACTAAGTTTTGTGGTGGTTTCTTAGGCAGCCACAATAGATAGTTGGAAAAATAGTGAAATGAGCTATGTGAGAAACTCCTTTTCTACTCCAAACACAATATATAAATGTGTTAAAACAACAAAAGACAAGTTCTTATTCTTTATTAATTTAATATTAATTAAAATAATTTTCCAACATTTAAGTTTTAATATTTAATTATGTACTATTTAATAAAGCTTTAAAAAAAACAAACAAGTAAACAGCAGATTTAGAAGCAGTCCTGGGAAATCTCAGGTGCTAGACAGTAGGAGAGAATGCGTAATGAAACCCTGTGCCTCAGGAGTGCTGGAACAGACTTGTGCCTTGGGGCTGGGTGTCAATGACTGCATTAGGTCTTGAGTTAAGACTGCAGGGTCCAATATTTAAAAGAGAGATAGATGTGGGTTCTCTGCAAAAAGCTTAGAGCAGGGAAGGATTGATCTGATTTATGACAGGAAATAGTACAACTTCCCCCGGGCCTTAGGAAACAGACAGGAAACAAGCTGCCTTGGGCAGAAACGGTTTCTCCCAGGTAGTGAGAAATCCAAGCCCAGACTGTGTGGACTCTAAGTCTACACAGGGCTATGGTGGAAAACCCTGAAAGTAGAAATTAGGGCCCAAGTGGATTTAAAACCAGTGTATTAGTCCGTTTTGCATTGCTATAAAGGAATACCTGAGACTGGGTAATTTATGAAGAAAAGAGTTTTATTTGACTCACAGCCCTGCAGGCTGTACAGACATGGCACTAGCCTCTGCTTGGCTTCTGGTGGGGCCTCAGGAAGCTTTTACTCAATGGCAGAAGGTAAAGGGGGAGCAGTGGTATCACACGGCGAAAGAGGGAGGAAGGGAGAGAGAGGAGGTTTGGGGCTGTTTAAGCGACCAGTTCTCATGTGAAGTGATAGAATGAGAACTCACTAATTACCCAGGGGAGGGCAGCAAGCCATTCACGAGGGATCCATGCCTAGGGTCCAAACACCTCCCATCAGGCCTACCTCCAACAATGGGGATGACATTTCAACACGAGATTTGAAGGGGACAGACATCCAAGCGATATCACCAGTGAACACATGAAACGCTTCTACAATTCTGTCCCATAGAAACACCCTCACATTCTAGGGAACTGGCAGGACTACAAGTGAGGACAAATTCAAGGAAAACGAGCTGATAAAAGAATGTATAAAGCACCAGGAAAAGGCACCATAGTGAGGGGCTGTCAGCGCAGCATGTGGAGAATTCAGCCCCGAGGAACTAGACATGATGGAGTGTCCTAACAAGGCTTTAGCACAAGCACGATGAGAATCATCAAAGAGATAAAGAAAGAAATGAAATTCATAAAATGAGAAGGGCATTGTTAAAAACCAAAAGACCTTATTAAAAACAAAAGCTAATTGAAATTATAGAGTTGGAAAAATCTAGCCAAAGGACAATAATTTTAAAATCTCTCAATAGAGATTTTATATGCAAAGCTCTACACTTCCATGGAGAGAAGTAGATTTGGAAGGTACCGATGGACACGAGGCCCAGAGTGCATGCAGTTCAGAGGGGAGGAAGGAGGACGCATGGGATCCCATACAACCGGCTCTCTCTCAAGCCTCCTGGGCTCCTGCCTTTCCTGCAAGCTCACTCCCAAGGTTTATCCTTAATTCCTGTGCCCCTGCGGTCCCCTAACCCTCCGCTGTGTTCCCTGACTGCATTTCCCCTGCGGTCTGGCACAGAAGGATTTTCTTTCTTGCTTTGAGTTTTGCTTGGTTTTAGAAAATATTTTTTGTCGTTGGGACTTCTTCTTCATTTCTGCATGTTTGGAGTAGGAAGGAGGCTGTTAGCTCACTTTATCATTTATTTCCTAGCAGAAGTACTCGAGGACTGAACTGTCCCTTACAGTAGCTGCTAGCCACATTCAAATGTAAATGAACTAAAATGACATGAAATTAAATTCAGTTCCTTATATGCTTAATCTGCCAGTGGCTGCTAGACCAGAGAGAGCATTTCCCTCATGGCAGAAATCCTACTGGAAAGTGCTAGAGTGTCCCAGAAGGTCCAGTAGAACGCCATGTGGTGGACCTGCACTGGATGTCAACATCTGTGTGCATAGAAATGAATCCATGTTGTTGCAATATAATACCATGGGTTAGGTATCATTTAGCAATGTCTGGAAACAGCTCCCTGAGCTTCCTAAAAAGGACCTTCCACAGAAGGCAGATATGCTTGTTTGGGGAGGAGGTCACATTAGGTGGCTTATGATTTCTTCAGGAAACACTATCACAGGGAAGTGAGTCATAGGCACTCCTGGTGGCTCCATCGTGTCCTCGCCGATGGCCGAGGGTGGAACAGTGAGATGAAAGAAGGAAGCATGAGCAGCTGCCTGGCTCTGTCTCCTCCTTGTGACTGAGAAATCCTGCATCTGTGAGATCTGAGAACAGAAATCTCAGGGAGCTGCTTCCAGATGTTGCTAAATTACACCCTCACCCACGACGCCGTATTGCAGCAACATGGATTCATTCATACACACACAGACTTTGACATCAACTGCATTTCAAAATTAAGCAGAAACAGGGAACTGCAACAGCTTCTGGTTGCTATGATAAGAACAGAGGAGATGTGCAAACCGTTTAAACAGGAGCAGAAACAGTTGACTGGAGAGGTTTGCATTACAAAATGAATGAAATGGAGCGTCTTAGGAAGATTGTCCCCCAGCCAGGCATCGGCGATGAGCGAGGAGGTCCTTTAGGTGGCAGGGGCAGCAGAGCGAGATCTGAACACAAGGTGTCCTTAGTTGGCGATGCTGGAATAGGCAGTCCTCAGTCTGTAAGGGAAGCATGGAAAAAGCTGTGGACATGGCAAACAGGGCGAGCCCAGCTAATGAGTTCCTCATTGTGTACCACCCAGTGCCTGATAAATTCCAGAGCAAAGCTGGAGGGCCCCATCCATTGAAGGTGGAGGCACAGAGCATGTGGCCAAGAGAGGAGGAATGCAGGAGGGACCAGGAGATCCAGGGGCTGCACCGTCGGCTGCAGTGGGGCCAGGCTGTGCTGAGTGGCTTCACTTCCTCCCACTCACCCTCTGGCTGAAAGGCAGGGATTCAGGGATGTGTGGGACCTCAGGCTGTCTTCATGGGGCTCACTGTCTGGCGGGGGAGTCAGGGAAATAAAGAGCATGATTGAAATTCATTTTGGAAAGGCTACACTTGCAGCATGACCTGAGTTCTCTGAAGATACAGGAAGGCCTTCTGAGAAGAGGTTGCCTTTGAGTTGGGGCCAAGGTGGTGGGTGAGTGCCCCAGGGCAGCTGGAACAAAGTGGCTTACACCGGGCAGCCTTGAACAACAGGCATTGGTTCTCTTCCAGTCTGGAGACTAGGGGTGTCGGCAGGACTCCGCTTCTCTGAAGGCTCTTGGGAAAGACCTTCCTGGCCCCTTCCAGCTTCTGCTGTTGACTGGCATTCCATGGGATTCCTCGGCTTGTAACTGCATCACTTCATTCTCTGTGTTCATTGTCACACGGCCATCTTCTCCCTGTGGGCCTCTCTCCTGGTCTCATAAGGGCACTGATTGTATTGGATGAAGAGCACACTCTATTCCAGAGTGACCTCATCTTAAGAGATCACACCTGCACTGACCCCATTTTCAAATTAGGTCACATGGGGAGGCATTAGCCATTATGACTTCATTTACCTCTTTAGGGAGCACAATTCAACCCAGGACAGGTGGGCAGGGGGTAGTTCAACCACTGTAGGAGTTTTCCCGGTCAGAAACTAGGGGATCATCACCCTCAGGCTCCATCCACACACCCGCCTGCTTGGCACAGCTGGCTCTCTCTCCTGTGTCCCCGGCCCGCCCCTCCCTCTCTGTCTGACTGCTGCCCATGTCATGTAATTGATCTCCAAACCTGCGCCATCCGCTGCTGGCCAGCCAGAGTGACCAGCCGGAAACCCATGTTTAACCTACTCAGAATTCTTAAGAGGACCCTTACTGCTTGCAGGATAATATCCAAATGCCTTTTAATGACACGTAGGGGCTCTGCACAGCCTGTTTCCTCTGTCTCTGCTCAGCATCTCCATTTTATAAAAATGGAAAACATTTATTGGACTTCACCGTGTGCAGGCGTTGTGTTGTACACGCACCATCTCCTCGACTCCACAACAACCTTGGTGGGCAGATCATCTACCCCCTGACTACCAAGCTGCTTTCCTGGGAGAGGAAATGGAGGCATAGGGAGTTTGGGTGACTTGAAAACGATATTTGCTGAAGGAAAGTATGCCTTTTGCAAGCCACACCGCTAGTGACTCTGAGTCCATATGCAAAACCCAGACAGTCACATTTGCGGGACTCTTAACTCCTGTTCTTCTCTGATGGGTCCCTGAGATACCCACTTCTCCAGATATTTCTACTTTCTGTAACAGGCGATGCACTCTCAAGTTCACATCTTGCTTCTGCTTTTGATTCTTCTGGAATTCCCCATCTACGCCTGTCCACCGCGGGTCCTCTGGGTCTCCATTCACGCCTTCCCTCGTCCTCTGTGTGTTCCCACACTCTGCAGGTGACCTTGGCCCAACCTCCTCTGCCCGCCTCCCCCTGGACCCTTCCCTCCCTCTCCTCTCCTTACCTTTTCCTTCTTCTCTTTCCTCTTTTCTTCCTTGTTCCTTCTGACTTCAGATGCAGAGAGTTGGGTTAATCACATTCTCCAGTTTCTAACATGAAAGATAGGGCTCCGCTTTTCTAAAAAAGAAAAAAAAAGATTTAATACTTTTTTTGGGTCCTTAATACTCATTCATGAGATCTTATTTAAAATTTTGTAATATATTGGCTTAATTATTTTTTAATAAATGTTACTCGGCTGGGCGCGGTGGCTCATGTCTATAATCCCAGCACTCTGGGAGGCTGAGGTGGGTAGATCACCTGAGGTCAGGAGTCCAAGACTAGCCTGGCCAACAAGATGAAACCCTGTCTCTACAAAAATACAAAACTTAGCTGGGCATGATGGCGGTTGCCTGTAATCCCAGCTACTCAGAAAGCTGAGGCAGGAGAATCACTTGAATCCTGGAGGCGGAGGTTGCAGTATGCTGAGATCATGCCACTGCCCTGCAGCCTGGGCAAAAGAGTGAGACTCTGTCTTAAAAAAATAATAATAAATAAATAAATAAATAAATAAATAAATAAATATTACTCTACTGAATGTAATCATTAAAAATGTTTCGACCTTGGCTAATTTTCTTCTTCTGTTTGCTATTTTTAATTTCTGGAAGTTCTGCAAAATCATAATTCTGCATATTTAGCATATTTAAAAATTTTAGCATCATGGCCATTTAAATAACAGTTTTTGTTCTGGAAAAACCTTGATTATCTTTTTAAAATTAGTTTTTATTAAATAACAAATACATACAACAGGCACACATAATATATGAGGAAGCCTAAAAAATAAAAGGCACCAGCTCTGTATGCACCATACAGTTTACAAGAGATGACCGGGAAGTTGAGAACCTCCTGCTTGTCATTTCGTGCTCCCCTTTTCTTTCTCCTTCTAGCAGGTTCATTCATGATCTTGAATTAGGTATTAATCATTCCTGTGTTGGGCCTTTAATACATAAATAACGTATTGTTTAGTTTTGCGTGTTTTTGAACTACGTACAATAGAACTATGCAGCTAAATTCCTTTTTTTTTTTTTTTTTTTTTTTTGAGACGGAGTCTTGCTCTGTCGCCCAGGCTGGAGTGCAGTGGCATGATCTCGGCTCAATGCAAGCTCCACCTCCTGGGATTCAAGCACTTCTCATGCCTCAGCCTCCCAAGTAGTTGGGATTACAGGTGCCCACCACAACGCCCAGCTAATTTTTGTATTTTTAGTAGAGATGGGGTTTCAACATGTCGGTCAGGCTGGTCTCGAATTCCTGACCTCAAGTGATCCGCCCACCTCGGCCTCCCAAAGTGCTGGAATTATAGGCGTGAGCCACTGTGCTCGGCTTATGCTGCTAAATTCTTTTTTTTTTTTTTTTTTTTTTGAGATGATCTTGCTCTGTCACCCAGGCTCGAGTGCAGTGGCATGATCTCAGCTCACTGCAAGCTCCGCCTCCCGGATTCACGCCATTCTCCTGCCTCAGCCTCCCGAGTAGCTGGGACTACAGGCACCTGTCACCAGCTAAAGGCACCTGTCACCAGCTAAAGGCACCTGCCCGGCTAATTTGTTTTGTATTTTTAGTAGAGATGGGGTTTCAGTGTGTTAGCCAGGGTGGTCTCGATCTCCTCACCTCGTGATCTGCCCGCCTCAGCCTCCCAAAGCGCTGGGATTACAGGCGTGAGCCACCGCCCCCGGCCTATGCTGCTAAATTCTTAAGCAGTTTGCATTTTTCTCACTCCATGTGGCAGCAGGTGGCGCTGTAGAGTTTGCAGCCTCTGCTGGACACGTGATGCCAGTGCAGAGGGGAAGTGGGGTGGTGGAGAGAAATACCCTGATGGTTCTCTCATCCTGTCCCCTGACTTCCTCCAGTGCTTCTCACTGGCTGAACCCAGTTGGAGTCCCAGGGGCAAGGAGCTCTGGGAGATGCTCCCTGGATGATGGAGACGTTGGCCCGCCGGAAACTCAGAGCAGGGCAGCAATGGATAGACATGGGTCTTGGAGTGAAGAGGAGCCAGCACACACATATTTAAGGGTACTAGGTAGTGTCAAATGACTACTCAAAGTGGTTAGACCAACTTATGCTCCCACCAGCAGAATCTAGGAGCTGTGGTTGCTCCCTAACCACACAAACATCTGACACTGTCTGACTTCTCCGGGTTTGCACATCCGGTGGGTGTGAGATGGCATCTCATGGAAGATGCATGGACTAGATTGCACAATACACTAATACATAGCAACTAATTACTAAAGAGGTTGAGCATCTTGTCATGTTTATGGGCTATTGGCATTTTCTGTTCTGTAGAGTGCCCAGTCAAGTCTGTCTCTCATTTTTTTGTTAGGTTTTTGGATGGATTCATCCAAAATTTTTTATGGAGCACTTTCTAAGTGCCAGATTCTGCTCTACGTCTTGGGGATGCAGCAGTGAACGAAAGTGACAACACCCACGGTCCTTATGGAGCCTAAATTCTTACGGAGAGAGACAGACAATGATTAAAACAAAAAATATGTTAGAAAATGCAGTGTACTAATTCTATTAGAAGTGTTATAATTACATATTGGTGTGCCCCTAATTACGTTAGAAGTGTTATTGAGAAGAAGGAGTGGAGAGGAGTGCTGGCATGGCAGTTTTTAATCTTGCTGTCCAGGAATACATAAATAATATATCGTTTAGTTTTGCATGCTTTTGAACTACATACAATACACACACACACCTCTTCAGTTTTTTCTCTTGATTGATATTTGAATAAATATTGTCTGATCTTTCTTCGTCCTTTTCTTTCATCTTCCTGCATTCTGAAGTTATTTGTTTCTTATAGTGTATGGATCAATTGTCTTCTTAAAATCTAGTTGAGCAATCTTTGTCTTTTAACTAATGAGATTAGACTATTTATATCTATTGTAGCTAGTGAAAAATTATGATTCATGTTTATCATGGCTAAGAAGATAGGGTGTTAAGAGCATGTACTCCAGACTCCTGCCCTTCTGCAACCTCTCCTCTGCCTGGACCCCTCTCCTCCCAGACAGCCTCATGGCTGCCATCCCACCTCCTCCAACACCCTACCCAAATGTTTCCTTCTTACCCGTTTATACTAGCCTCTCTCATTCTCTTACTAGAATGTTGTCAGTTAATTGGTATGTTCAAAACTTTATTTTGTCTGTTGTTTATTCATTTATTTAACGTTTGAAAATCATTTTCTTTCATTTTCTTTGATGTATTTTACTGTCTTTTTGTAACTTCTTGTGTTGTATGCTTGTCTCATTGATTTCCAATCTTTCTTCTTTTCTAACCTAAGCAATTAAGGCTATAAGTTTCCTTTTATGAACTGATTTGGCTGCATCCTATAAGTTTTGAAATTTCAAATTAAACAAATTTTTGATTTCCATTATAACCTTCTCAATGATTAATTTAGATGTGTGCTTTAAAAGGATTTTTCCAAATGCATGCAGTCTTTCTAATGATATTTTTATTAATTTCTAATTTAATTAAAGTTTTGTCTGAAACATTGATCTGTATAATCATAATGCTTTAAAATGTATTAATACTGCTGTATGGCCTAGGATGTGCTAATTTTTATAAATGTCCCATGTGTGCTTGGAAAAATATGCATTCTCCAGTAGTTTTTTAGAGTAGACTAAGCTTGTTAATTATGATATTCCAATATTTAAATTTATCCTTTTCATCTACTGATATTTACAAAAAACAACAAGATTTCCTTCTATGATAGAATATAGTAGTCAATTTTAGTTTTATATATTTTGAAGCTGTTAGATTAATTACTATTTGAAATTATTCTATATCTTGGTATATGTAACTTTTTAGCATTTTTATAGTAACCTTCTATTCTCTATGTATTTTCCCTTAAATTCTGACTCTCTCTCTCTCACACACACACACACACACTCTCTCTCTCTTGAGTTTTTTCTTTTGATTAATATTTGAATAAATATTGCCTAATCTTTCTTCATCCTTTTATTTGATCTTCCTGCATTCTAAAGTTGTATGTTTCTTATAAATAGTGAATAGATCAATTATCTTCTTAAAATCTAGTTGAGCAATCTTTGTCTTTTAACTGAGATTAGACTATTTATATCTATTGTAACTAGTGAAAAATTATGATTCATGTTTATCATCTTTCATACTTTCTGTTTTCCCTCCAATTGTCTTTCTCTATATTCACTGAGTTTGTTTTATTCATTCCACTTTTTCCCACTACCATTTTGGAGGGTTTTGCACTCTTATTTATTTTATTTGAGTTGTTACTTTAGAAGAGTTTACTTTTAAACCAACAAAGTAAAAACTACTTACCGTCCTCCCCAAAGCACAAGGATCTTAAGATACTTTAACTCCCAGAATTTCCCTTCTCTATTATGTGCCATTTTGCCCAATTTTATTACATTTTATCCATTTTTAAATTGTGTTTTTTAAGCCCCCCAAGTTGGGTTCTGTTGTTGTTGTTGTTGTTGTTGATTAAGTTGTTGCTTTGATTCTATTCAGTTTGCTTTTATTTAGATTTATCCAAATAAATACCATTCTCTTTGCTTACTACTCCTTCTTGTATTTCCCAATTGCTTCTGGGCATGGCTTTCCTTCTGTCTGAAGTAGATTCTTTAGAATTTTCTGTGATATGGTCAGTTGATGGCAAATTATCTTATTAAGTTATTTTTGTCTGAAAATACGTATATTTTACCTCCATCATTAAACGATAGTTTTTCTGAGTGTACAATTCTTTTATTCTCTCTGAAACACGCTGAAGATATTATTGCCTTTTTTTTTTTTTTTTTTTTTTTTTTGACATTCACTGTTGCTATTGAGAAGTCAATCAATCCTCAATCTGACTTTTGCTCACTGATGGACAATATTTGTTTTCTTTCTGTTTGTGTGATATTTTCTTTTCATATTTCTTTTTTATGATATTTTTCTTGCTTATTTGATAGTTTAACTCAGTGTGGATTTCTTTCTGTTCTTTTTTTTTTTTTTTTTTTCTTTTGAGACAGGGTCTCATTCTGTCTCCCAGGCTGGAGTGCAGTGGCGTGATCTCGGCTCACTGCAATCTCCGCCTCCTAGGTTCAAGTGATTCTCCTGCCTCAGCCTCCCCAGTAGCTGGGATTACAGGCATGCGCCACCACGCCTGGCTAATCTTTTGTATTTTTAGTAGAGACAAGGTTTCACCATGTGGACCAGGCTGGTCTCGAATTCCTGATCTCAAGTGATCCATCCGCCTCAGCCTCCCAAAGTGCTGGGATAACAGGCGTGAGCCACCACGCCTGGCTGATTTCTTTCTTTTTAAAACATGCATTCTCTTTGTGTTTTGTCCAGTTGCCTGAATTTAAGGGTTGGAGCCTCTCTTCTGTTTCTGAAAATACTTATCCACCATCTAATAAGTGTGGCCTCTGCTCCACTGTCTCTGTTACCTCCTTTTAGAATTCGAATGAGATGTACCCCCACTCCCCTTTCCCTCTTAGCCCATCCGTCTTTTGCATCTGTCACGTTTGTTCATGTCTGTGCTGTCTCCTACCTTTCACTTCAGTAATTGTTTCATCAGCTGTGCATAATCTGCTGTACCATGTCTGTTGAGTTTTTAATTTTGGTTATATTTTGAATTTTATTTCTAGACTTCTACTCAGCTATTTTTCAAATCTCCTTCATTGCTTATAGTCTCTTGGATTCTTTTTAATATTAAAAAATTTTGGGTCTTAAAGCATATTTTACATCTATAAAATATATGCATTTTATATTCCAGCTTCTAGAAATGCAGTGGCTGCTGGCTTTGCAACCTGCTGTTCCTGAGCCGGTTGTTTCTGTGGGCTGTCATGCACGTAACCTGCCTTTTGTGTATTTTGTGATTTTTGACCATGGCTCATTTTTTCCATATAACTTTGTATGTGGGAATTATTTGAGGCTTATATTGAAGTTGTATTCTGTTGAAGAGAATCTGTATTCTCTTGGGTTGCTATGAGCTCAGGATAGGACAACTTTAAAACAATTTCTCCCTTGAGTTTTTTTTCTTTTCTCCTTTTTATCACAGTGTATATGAGTTCAGAATGCAAAACCATGTGAGCATTGGTTTGGGGTTTCACATTATCAGGAGAATTTTTTTTTCTATCTACTCAGCAATAAGTTTGAGCCAACATAGGGTCTTTATTGTCTTTTATGAGGTCTTTCTAGGTTACCGTTATACGGAGGGGTAGCTCTTGGAGGTCCTCGCTTCCTGGGGGACTGTCTCATGAGACACCCTTCACTGAGTTGACTTCGTCTTGTCCTGTGTACCCTGGGTCTATGCAGCTATCAGTCAGGAGGTCAAGATCTTCTGGAGTTTGCCGAGGGAGGATCCTGCTTTCATACATTAATTGGTCCTTGGGGGTTTATTGTTTCTTGCCCACTCACAACACATTTGAAAAGGGATATTTACAACAGTATTTTATTGGGCATGTTGAGTTAGTTGCCTTCAGAAGGGTTGTTCATTTTCTATATTTTTTGTAACTGTTTCTTTTGTTTTATTACTGCATTTTCCCCTTTATTCTCTATTCCCGCTTCCATTCTGCCTCAAAGCCTCATAAACGCCCATTATAATAGATTTGGAGTAATTCTTTGCATGTGGTGACATCTCTGCAGAATATTGAGCATTGTGTTGAATACGTATTTCTCTAACTTTACATGAGTATTTTACCAGATGCCATTCTTTTCTTCCCGCCTCCCTGCACCTGACTGTGAGTCTGAAGGGTCTATCCATGGTGGATGTTCCCTGGTTCCCTCTTACTCCTGCGTGTGATTTCATATGGAGCTTCCACGTCCTGTTATCCATCCATCCCCTACTCATGAGCACTTGGATGGGATGGTGAAAAAGTTAAATTGGCCTTTAAAAACGGTTCTTTTGAGGTGGGATAAAAGTTGGTTTTGACAGGGTAGTACCTGGAAACAGGGAAGTTTCACTCCAGTTCATTGTTAAGTTTATTAATTAGCAGTTGAGCTTCTGGGCCAGCTGAATGAGCAGCAACCCTGATGAAGGCTTCCTTCTCATCTGATGCCTGTAACTGTCATTTGCCTCTCTCCTGGGCACTGAGCACTCAGCTTTGTGATGTGGTTGTACCATCATCCTAGGGAAGCCCCAGCATGGACATAGGTACCTCTCCTTCCATTCTTTATCCACTAGCACTTGCTGATTTGCACTGGACCTGAAGATGTTCTCAGAGGATGCAGATGCACCTTGCCAGGCATTCAGAGCTATGTCTGATGGATCCAGTCGGGGTGTGTGGGGGTGGGGATGTAAAGGGTCAGAGGTGAGATTATGAGGACTCACCAGAGGGGCTAGTTTTGTCAGCTGGAAGGGCTACTCGAAGAGGTCCTGTCACATTTTGGAGCCCAGGCACCCTTGCCTTGGAATCCTCCCAGTCAAACCTAACTCAGAGCAAAGATTTTCTTCCCAAGTCGGCTTGGCAGTGACATCACAGTAGAGATGGACATGATGGGAGATCCATCTCAGAAAGGCGGTGGGGGCAGGTGTTGGGGGCTTGGGGCCACAACACAGCCTTGAGGGACAGCTTGTCCTGGTTCCTTCCATTATTCAGGGATCTCCCAAGACACAAAGGGAAGGGGGGAGGGAAAGGGGGGGGGAGAGAGAGAGAGAGAGAGAGTGAGATTGAGATTTTAAAGAATTGGCTCACACAGTTATAGAGCCTGGCAAGGCTAGGCCGGCAGGCTGGAGACCGGGGAAGAGTTGATGTGCAGTTCAAGCCTGAAGACCACGTGCTGGCCAGATTCTTTCTTATTGAGGAGGGGGTCAGTCTCTGTTCTCTGAAGGCCTTCACCTGATTGGATGAGGCCCACCCACATTACAGAGAACAATCTGCTTTACTCAAAGTCCCCAGGTTTAAATGTTAATCTCATCCAAATACACCTTCACAGGAATATCCAGAATAATGTTTGACAAAATATCTGGGCACCGTGGCCCAGCCAAGTTGACCCATAAAAGTAGCTATTATATTCATGGATGCCAAGAAAGGTTGGTTGGGAATCGAGATGTTTATCATGAGCAGGTGATGCCTGGAAGTGAGGGGCATGTGGGTACATTGGAGCATCTCATGGCCGCCTGTGCTCCTGGTCTGTCTGCTCTGCAGACCAACAGCCTGTGAGGGGAGAGTATACACCACTCCTCCAGGGGGTCCTGCACAGGCTCGCTCCATCTAATTTTGTTAAATATAAATGTGGGCTTTCTGGGCTAGATTGTCCGGCCTTCCAGGTGCTAAGAGAGCTTGTTAGCCGTGCCCTCGACCTGCTTCTTGGTTTGTCATACGCACATCTGCTGAGCACACAGTCCCTGCAAGATGCTGGGTCAGGTCTGATGGGAGGGGAGGGCTTGCTCACACTCTGAATGGCACCAGTGCTGGGAGCATGAGGGCGGGCTGGGGCTTGTGCTGGTGGCTCTTCATGCCCTCCCTGCCTCTGGACACCCCAGCTCCCCCTCCATCCCTCCTCTGTGCACTGCCAGCTTTGCCATGTGGCAGGAGCCGCACTCCCGGGGGAGACACCCACTTTTGTCCATTTGCGTCCATCCCCACGTTGTGGGGGAAAAGCAGGGAGGATGCGTTCGGTTTTCCAATCAGGTGACGTTCATAGTCTCACTCATGATCAGATCTGCTCCCTGCTGCTCCCTGCTGCTCCCTGCCTGCGACACGAGGAGCAGAGAAGCCTCCAGCCCGGCAGGACATCCTCCGACCTTCACCATTGGAGCTGCCCGCCTTCCGCTCCCCTTCAAGCCGCTCCTTCTTGGCTCTCTTGCTTCAGTCATGTGTTGCTCTCCACCTCTAAACCAGCCGTCTTTTCTGTTTCTCCCTGGTTTTGCCCACGCTCTTCTTTTGGTGTGGGATTCTCTGCTTTTCTTCACCTGGCAAAATTCTGTTCATTTCTCGGGAGAAACCATCTCCTCCAGGAAGCCTTCTGTGAATGCTCAGCTGGTTGAACGTCTTTGTCTGTGCCCTGTAACACCCTCTCCTTCCTCCACAGACACTGAACGTGCTGTGTTTTCTCTCTGGCTGCCTGCCTCCTCACCTGTGCGGTTCGGGAGGCTGGAAACGGGATTCCTGGCTCTATGTGTCTGTCCCTAGGTCTGGCACATTGCAGACACTCAATCTGTGCTCTCCGATTGGAGAGTGAAAGGCTTGCTGTGTCCCCCTCAGAAGGGCAGGAGGTGGGGCCACTGGAATCCATCACTGTCCCCGTTACGCTGTCCTCGCTCCCAGAGAAGCAGGCTTTCCAGGGGCTGTGAGGGTGCTGGAGTCCCAGGCGCAGGGAGTTCTCCCCAGGGCCACTGAGTGCGAGGTGCTGCGCAGCCCGTAGCTGGGTACCATGGCTGTGGAGCCTTGGGAAGATATTTATTTGTCTCATAACCGGAGAAACGGAATCCTGTTTCCTTGCTTACATTTATGAGTAAAACGTCCTCTTAGGTTGTTCGAAGAAGCAAGTTTTAGGCCATTAACTTTTTTTTATTTTACCTTTTATGGGAGTTTAAATAACAAGGTGAGCGTGGAGCACAATGCGGGTGATTATGAAGTAGTAAAAGGCATTTAGAGCACTCATGGGGCAAGCGGCAGAGCTCAGAGCCGGTGGGAAAAGAAAGATTGGCTCCATTGACTCAAAGCACAGCATTTATCTAACCTTTCCCTCTAATAGAGTAACTTGTGAAAAAAGAGGGGATCCATACGAGGAAACTGCACGTAGGTCCACGGTGGCTGGCCAGGGGCAGCCAGTGATTCTCCAGGGTGGGGGCTGTGGGGCAGAGCCTGCTTTCAGTGGGACACAGCCTGTTTCTTGCAGATGGCACTGAGTGGGCTATGTGGCTACAGGCTGCTGGGGAAAGGGCACCGGGTTGGGTGTCACAAACCTGTTTTTTTTTGTTTTTTGTTTTTTGGTTTTTTTTGAGAGGGAGTCCCACTCTATCACCTGGGCTGGAGTGCAGTGGCGCGATCTCAGCTCACTGCAACCTCCACCTCCCGGGTTCAAGCGACTCTTGTGCCTTATCCTCCCGAATAGCTGGGATTATAGGCACACAGCACCATGCCTGACTAATTTTTGTATTTGTAGTAGAGATGGAGTTTCACCATGTTGAACCATGCTGGTCGTGAATTCCTGACCTCAGGTGATCCACCCATCTCAGCCTCCCAAAGTACTGGGATTACAGACGTGAGCCACCATGCCCGACCTGCAAACCTGGGGTTCTAATTCCAGCTACCACCTGGATGACACGAGCAAACCACTAGATGATGAATCCGTGCCTCAGTTTCTCATCTGTGCGATGGGAATGAGGGTGGTACCTATCCTCAGGTGTGTTATGACAGGTCAATGCGATCATGAGTGCAAAACTGCCTTGACAATAAAATAAATACAAATTTCAGTTATTATTTAAAGTGTGAATGTATCATTTTCCTTATCAATACTAACACTTGTTGAGTGGGCTCAGGAAGAGGCGAGTGATGGGACTGGGGGCAAGTATGCCAGATGCCTAGATTTGAAAGCAGGGAACCTTCCATGTTTCCTGGTTTGCTCTTCTCTGCTTTTCTCCCCTGTTCTCTCTCTTTGAAGCCTTTGTGGTGATAACACCTGCCCTCCTGTCCTTCCACCTATAGCCCTCTTTGATCTCCCTTAGCCTTAGTCGGAGAGCGAGGGTTGCATTCATGATCTTTGCAGACTCTCTGGACCTGGAGTATGTGTCTTATTTGGATGTGCTGATGATAATCCTGGGAGGCCTGAATGGTGAACTTAGATCCAAGATGTCAGAGGACCATCATCCACTTGGGACACAGAGCAATTTCAGGGCTGCATAGTGTGCAGAGACCTGCCTGCACGCAGGGAATAAGGGCTCTAGATGACATCTGTAAAACAGAAATGCGCAAAACTCCACCGTTCTCCATTCTCGTTAGCAGCCCTCCCATTTATGGTGTCAGGAGAGGCATGATCCTGAGAGGGTGGGCTAGATTCGGAGATGATTAAGGAAGAATAGGGGATATTATAGGGTGGTGACGAGCTTGTGTAGGTCATGCTGAGACTGTGAGAAGGAAGTGTGAGAGTAGGGAGTGGTACCAGAAGGAGACAAGTGGGCTTTTGACCATATATTTTAGAATAAAACACATTGTTCCATGCCCAAGCTCTACACGAAGTCCCCAAGTGGTATAAGACATCAGCTTCTCAGATACCTGATACGCTGTGCTAAGCAACATAGCAGCTTTCAGCCTTCCTTCTTTCGTTCATTCACTTAACAAATATTTGCTGGGTTCTTACTCTGTTTGCTCACTGCTAGCCCATGGGATACAGAGATGAATGGGACATGGGTCATCGGCTATGTGAGCTAATAGTTTCAATAAAATAAGAGAAATGTTCCAAACAATTCATAAACAGGTGCTAACGATGTGGGCACAAAGTACAGGGAGTTTATTCAAGAATGATTGGGCACCGACTCTGTGCTAAGAGAATATAATATGGTGTGAGATGGATGCACATTTCAGGAGATGGAAAGTACGGAAAGGGAGCAGGAGCTGTTGGGCTGAGTTTTGGGCTGAGATGGCTTCTGTGAAATATGATCTATGAGCAAAGACCTGAAGGAAGTGAGATGTGGGGATATTGGAGGATGTCAGTGTTCTAGGGAGGGGAAGCAGCCAAGGAATGGTTACACTGTCTGACGTGAAATATCAGCTGTGCAACGAGGAAAGTGAAGACGTGAGGGGGTGGAGGAAAGATAAAAGGAGAAGAATCATGGGTCAGGGTCCTAGTGGGACTGACAACTGTTAGATTAGAGATATGAAGGGGAACATGCAGGCAAAACTGTAGATTGTACTCTGAGAGCAGGATCTATAACACGGCTGTTAAGGACGTATTGCAGATATTGTCATTACACGGTCTCAGGACCAAGGAGAGCAGGAGACCAGACAGGTTGAGAATAAGGACCCAGGAGGGTGTTGGCAGGTCGCCTGTCTGGGCATTGATATGGCCAAGAATAACAGCAGGAGTAATTGAAGAGAGTGGGAGGGAGAGAGGACCAAGGTCTTTGAGAAAGAAGAGAGAGAGAGCAGGGGAGGAGTAGATAGCTGCAAGGAATGGTGGCAGGAGAAGGAGTCAGATACATGGACTTCAAAACTGGGGTATTTAATGGAGGAGGGAGAGTAAGCTGATGCAGGAATGACAGGTAAGAATGACACCTGCACTCTGTTCAGGCCCAGTGGCTACGAGGTTATCATATTTTCCCTGTGTGAAGGGCTAGGGAAGCCACAACGTTATGGGAGCTGAATGCTGGGGGAGTCTGAGTTCTTGGAGTGAGAAGAGTGGTGTCCACACAGAAGGACAGCTGGGGGGAGGCCGCTTCCTGGGGCAGTCTGGAGTTGCTGCAGCAACTCAGGAAGATTCTGAGCTTCCAAGCCAGACAGGTTTGGGTCTAAAACCTGGACCTCTCACTGTGGATAAATCTGGGTGAGTTACTCAACATCTCTGACCCTCTGGTTTTTCATCTGACATTGGGAAATAACTCTTTCCTCCTAGAATTGTTACGGATGTTAAAAAGTAACATATACACTTTACATAGTGACCAGTCACAAATTTTTGTTACCTCTCATTTTCCTCTCTGTGACCAGTTTTCTTTATTGGTAAATGTGCAAATACACATTTTGGCTGTCATATAAATTAAATTAGATAATACACTACACATTTTCTGGTCACTCAGCAATTTTTAAGGTTAGCCTTGACCTTTCTAAAATAGGCCCTTGTTTGTAAAATGAAGATAATACCAGTCCTATGAAAAGTTACCAAAAATGATATTATTTACCTCAGCATATTCTCATTTAACTTCAGTTTTTTGAACTAGCAGATAGAAGAAACACACACCCCACTCCACACACACACAGCAATTTCCAAATCTATGATAGTTATACTCAATCTAATTGAAATAAAATTGGAGTTGATTTAATTATTGGCATTTATAAAACTAAATTGTGCTGGATACATGCGTGTTATATAGAAATCCAAAAGAATCCCAAATTCCAGTAAGTGATTAGTCCATTATGTAGACTAATTGCTTTTACAGTTATAAATAATTTCGAAATATCGCAGATCTAAAGTGCACACCTGTGCACTAATTGCTTTTCTGAGGGCTGTTTCCATGGCTGCAGAACAGACATCCTGCTACCCACAGCTAGGATGGTGCAGGTGGATACCAGAGATGAGCTTTTAAGTGGGCCTATTTATGCCAGGGTTTCAGCACTGTGTCTGTGGACAGCTCCATCCTGAAGCCTGTGCTAACCACAATTCCGAAAGAACATTAAGTCTGAAAAAGATGTTTCACTGGTGAGAACACTGTGTCTCAGAGACTTTGAGAAGCATCCTCAACGTCCCACAGCGGATACAGCAACAATCTAGAGCCAGTGCCCTGGTTCGTTGGAATCCAAATCCTGGCTTTCTGTTCAGTGGCAATTGGTGGAAACAACGCTTTCTTGGGGACATTTTTAAAAGAAACTAATGACCAGAGCTCTGGATGCTTTAGTTAAGTATGTGCATTTTAAAAAGCTTTTCTCTGCTTGAATTTGCATAATGTCCTTTCCCACGGGCCAAAGTTACCTTTTACTCTGTTTAATAGACTCAGTGTTGCATTATTAACAACCATATGCAAAATCATGACCTCAGGAGGCTCCTTTCCCCCAAAATGCCTTTTTCCCTGATTACCCACCTGTGACCTCTGTGGCCGAGCCAGCTTCCTAATGGAGCTGTGGCATTTCTTCCGTCCTGGTGTCTAAATGGAGCCTTGTTGCCTGATGAATGCCCAAGGCTGGGAGAAAGAACCCTGAATGAGGTAGAAATGACCTTCCTTTCTGAGCCTTGAGCACACACAAGCCCTTCTATCAGAATTTAGCAAAATGAGGCATCCTAGTTCATGTAATGGAAGACCCGAGGCTGGATAACCTATAAACAACAGAAATTTATATTTCACAACTCTGGAGGCTGGGAAGTTCAAGGTCAAGGTGTTGGCAGGCCATCTGGTGAGGGCTGCATCCTCTGGAAAGGAGGAGCACTGCGTCCTCATGTGGTGGAAAGTGGTAGGGAGAGTGAATGCTGCATGGCATGATCCTTATTTTATAAGGGCTTTAATCCGTTTCATGAGGGAGCAGCCCTCATGGCCTAATTATCTCTTAAAGGCCCTGCTTTCTCATACTATCACATGGCCAACACCTGAATTTTGGAAGAAACACATTCAAACAATAGCATTCTATCCCTCTCCCCCCACCAAATTCATATTCTTCTCACATGCAAAATATATTCATTCCATCTCAATAGCCCTCAGAGCCTTAACTCATTCCAGCATCTACTTTAAAGCCTCAAGCCCAGAGTCTCATCTAGACATCACCTCAAGGAAAACGGCTCTCCAGCAGTGAACCTGTGAAATCAAACAAGTTATGTGCTTCTGAAATACAATGGTGTAGAGAGAGGCATAGGATAAATATTTCCATCACACAAGGAAGAAAAAGGCAAGAAGAAGGGAATAATGGGGGCTCAGGTAAATCCAAAACCAAGTAAGTCAAACAACATTAAATCTTGAGGCTGGAGAATAATCTTTTTTAACTCCCTGTCCCACTTTTTGGATGATGCAGTGGGGTGGGAGTTGAACCCTCAAGGCCTCGGGCAGCCACGCCCTCATGGCTTTGCTGGGCATAGCCCATACAGCAGGTCTCATGAGTTGGTGTCAGGTGCTGGCAGCACACAGCACTCCCAGGCTAGGGTTAGTTGCCTGCTGGTGGCTCTACAGGTCTGGGATCTTGTGAGCAGCCCTGGCCCCATGGCTCCACTAAGCATTGCTTAAATAGGGGCTCTCTGCAGTAGCCCTGACTCAACAGTTTGGTTGAACATTGCCCTGGTTGGGACTCTGTGGAGGCCATGCTGCCATAGCTCCTGCATTCTGCACACATACAGAATTAGTAGCATGTGGATACTGCCACCAGAAGCTTATACCTTCTGGAACCATGGCCCTAGTATACCTAGGTCCGCTTGAGCCATTGCTGAGCACCTGAAGAGCAGGGAGCAGATGAGGTGGACTTCCCTGGAAAGTCTTCTGCCCTTAACACCCTGGTACTCTGGGCCTGTCATGGGCATGGCAGCCTTGAAGCTCTCTGAAATGCCTTCAGGGTCATTCTCCCATTGCCTTGATAAATAGCAGCACTTGGCTTCCTTTTCCTAATCTCCTTATCAAACGGTTACTAGGCCACACCCTTGATTTTCTCTCCTAAACCCACTTTTTATGCTTTACATGGGCAGGCTGAGAATTTTCCAGATTTTTGCATTCTGCTTCCCATTTAATCATAAATTCAATTTCTAAATGATTTCTCTTGTCACATTTTACTATAAGAAGTTAAGAGAAGCCATGCAGATTCCTGAATGTTTTGCTGCTTAGAGATTTCTTCCATCAAATATCTTAGTTCATTGCTCTTAAGTTTTGCCTTCCACAAAGTCCTAAAACATGAACATAATTCAGCCAAGTTCTTTGTCACTTTATAATAAGAATGCCCTTTCTTCCAGTTTCCAATAAGCTAGTCCTCATTTCCACCTAGGACCTCAGCAGAATGACCTTTACTGTCATGATTACTCCCAATATTCTGTTCACTACTATTTAAGTGATCTCTAAGAAGAATGAAGCTTTCCTTACAGTTCTCCTATCCTTCTGAGCCCTCATCAGAATTGCCCTTAATGCTCTGTTCACAGTAATATAGACTTTTTCAGCAGTCACTTCAAAACTGTTCCAGCCTCTACTCATTACCAAGTTCCAAAGCCATTCCACATTTTTAGGTATTTGTTATAGGAACACCCCACTCTTGGTACCAATTTCTGTCTCAGGTCGTTTGTGCTGCTATAACAGAACACCTGAGACTAGGCATTTTATAAGAAAAAATTGTTTCTCACCATTCCAGAGGATGAGAAGTCCATGATCAAGGTGCTAGTAGGTTGTCTGGTGAGAGCTGCATCTTCTGGAGGGAAAGAACACTGTGTTCCTTACATGGTGGAAACTGGAAGATAAAATGTCTGAATGCTTCATGAGTCGTTTTTTATAAAGGCCTTAATCTCATTCACAAAGGAGAAACCCTCACAGCCTCATCACCTCTTAGGGGTCCCACCCTGTAATAATATCACATGGGCAACATCTAAGTTTTGGAGGGGACACATTTAAACTATAGCATATGGCCATGTATTATTATTTTTTTTTCTATTTTGAAACAACTTCAAACTTACAGAAAAAGTTCCAAAAAAATAGTACCCTTCACTTGGAGACCCTATTCATGCCTCACCAATGGTCTCAATGACATTTCTTATGGCCCAAGGATCAAATTCAGGGTGATGCACTTGAGTGTCTTGTCCTCTTTAGTATCTTTCTCAGTTTCTCAGTTTTTCCTTGATTTTCATGTCCTTGGTATTTTTGAAGGTTAATTTGGGATTGTCTAATACTTCCTCCCGAGTAGGCCCAGGTTATGTGTCTTTGGACAGAATACCCGGTATGTGATATATGGTTGTCATTGCATCCCATCAGGTGTCACGTGAGATTGATTTTTCCTATTATTAGTGATGCTAACTTTTGTCACTGTTCCAGTTAGCTATTGCTGTGCAACAAAACCATTTCAACACTTAGCAGCAAAAAACAACCATTTCATGATCTTCATGGTTTCAGTGTATCGAGAATTCAGTCATGGCTGTGAGTTCAGATGCAGGATCACACGCATGGTTGCAGTGAGATAGAGACTGGAACTGGTGGCTAGACGGTTTTCTGTCAGTCTTAGGACCTCTCCCATGTAGACCAGTTTGGGCTTTCTTGTAGCATGTGGGAAAACATCTTCAGATTTGCTGGCCTCCTTGCCTGGCAGCTGGCTTCCCTGGAGCGCATGTCCTAAGAAAACGAGGGGCAAGTGCCAGACGTGTTTATGGCCTACCCTCTGGTGTTCCTTGCACCACTCTCTATTGGTCCAGGTAGTCACACAGACCAATCCATGTTCAAAGGGAGGGGGAAGATCTCACCATTCAATAGGTAATCTGTTGCATTACTTAATCTTGATAATGTCTGCCAGGTTTCTCTCCTATAAGGTTACTGGGTGTGTTTTTTTTTGTTTATTTGTTTGTTTGGCAAATTATAAGTATTCTGTGGGGAGATAACCGTGAGGGCACAGGAAATGCTATTTCCTACCTCTCTTTCACCCGTGAGTTTTGCCATCCTTTGATAGTTCTTGCTTGGGTTGCTTGTTGCTATATGGGTTAATACATAGTGATTTTATTTCAATTTTTAAATTTTCATTATTTTTTTTTGAGATGGAGTCTCCTTGTTGTTCAGGCTGGAGTGCAATGGTGCAATCTTGGCTCACTGCAACTTCCGCCTCCTGGGTTCAAGTGATTCTCATGCCTCAGCCTCCCTAGTAGCTGGGATTACTGGTGCCCGCCACCATGCCTGGCTAAGTTTTTGTATGTTTAGTAGAGACAGGGTTTCACCACGTTGGCCAGGCTGGTCTCAAACTCCTGAATTCAGGTGATCCACCTGCCTTGACCTCCCAAAATGCTGGAATTGCAGGCGTGAGCCACACCATGCCTGGCCCGATATTGATTCTCTAATTTTATCATTTATTTTGTATTTATTATTTGGCATCTTTCTACAAGGAATAAATTTCTCTGCTATTTACTGATTTATATAAATAAATTTCTCTGCTATTTATTTATATAAATAAATTTATCTGCTATCTGCTATTTATTTATTTATATAAATAAAATTCTCTGCTATTTATTTATTTATATCAGTATGGGCTCAGGGGTTGAGGAGTTATTCAAAGGACTCTAATAAACCACTATCACAACTTACTTTGATGCTCACATTGTCCCCAGTCTCCCTGGTGGCAGACCCTTCAAGCCGACTTCTGTGTCTTTCTGCAAAAAGCAGCTTGCCCGAGTTCAAGACCAGCCTGGGCAACACAGTGAGACCTCATCTCTAAAAAAAATAATAATAATAAATAAAAAATTAAAGATTAAAAAATACCCAGCTTGATTGAAGTAGGACTGAGTATTATGAAATAAAGCTGCCGTGAGTATCCACGTACAAGTCTCTGAAGGAGATAGGCTGCGTTATTTTTTGGCAAATAAGTACCTCGGAGTGGAATGACAGGGTCCTTTGTCATTCAGTGACGGTACAGAAGGTGTGAGTTTACCCTTTAAAAAACCGACAAAACTGTTTCCAAGAGTTTCCAGCTCTAGTTTCTGTCAGTTCCAGTTTTTCCACATCGTCCTCAGCATTTGGTAAGGTCAGTCTTTTCTTTTTTGAGACAGGGTCTCACTCTGTTGTCCAGGCTGGAGCACAGTGATGTGATCACAGCTCACTGCAGCCTTCACCACCCAGGCCCAGGTGATCCTCCCACCTCAGACTCCTGACTCCTGAGTAGCTGGGACTACAGGTACATGCCACCATGCCTGGCTAATTTTTGTATTTTTTGTAGAGATGGGGTTTCACCACGTTGCCCAGGCTGGTTTGGAACTCCTGGGTTCAAGTGATCTGCCTGCCTTGGTCTACCAAAGTGCTGGGATTACAGGCATGAACCACCATGCCTGCCTCAATCTTTTAAATTTTGGCTATTTTAGTACGTATGCAGGAGGGTCTTGTATTTGTTAATTTGCCTTTCCCTAATGACAGTGGTGCTGAGCACATTTGTACATACTTACTTTTCATCTGTATAGCTTCTTTGGTGAAGTATTTGTGGTTGAAGTTTTTGGCCTCTAAAAATTTAGTTCATTTTCTTGATTTTTGATAGTTCTTCATGTATTCCGGAGACATGTCTTTTGTCTGATACATGATTTGCAAATATTTTCTCCCAGTTTGTGGCTTGCCTTTTCATTCTCTTAATAGTGAATTCACAAAAGCAGAAATTCTAATTTAATTTTTTTTAGATTACGCTTTTGGCTTCATGTCTAAGAACATTTAGCCTAACTCGGGGCCACAAAAGTCTTCCTTGTTTTCTTCTAGAAGTTTTTCAATTTACAGCTATGTATTGAATTAACCTTTTCTATGATGAGAGGTATGGATTGAAGTACATTTCTTTGCAATGCACATCCAGTTTTTCCAGAACCATTTGTGAAGATTATCCCTTTGCATTGAATTGCTTTTATATCTTCATAAAAAACCAATTGTTCACATATTTGTGTGTCTCTTCTAGATTATCCATTCTGTTTCATTGATAGATTTGTCTAACTTTATGCCAATACCACACTATCTTATTTACCATAGCTTTATCCTAATTCTTCCAATCAGGAGATGCTAGTTGTCCTGCCATGTGCTTCTTTTGTGAAGTTGTTGAGTTGTTCTAGTCTTTTGCATTTCCACAGGAATTTTAAAAGTAGTTTGTCAATGTCTACAAAAAATCTGCTGGAATTTTTGACTGGTATTGTATAGAATCTATGGATCAATTTGGGAAGAACTGACATCTGAACAATATTGAGTCTTTCAATAAATGATCATGCTGTATCTCTCCATTGATTTATGTCTCCTTTAATTTCTTTCGGCAATGTTTTGTAGTTTTCAGTTTGTAGGTATTTCACATCTTTTGTCAGATTTACCTCAAAGTTTCTGATATTTTTTATACTATGGTAAAAAACATTTTTTTAATTTCAAAATTTGATTGTTACTAATGTGCACACCTACAATTGTCTTGCAACCTTGCTAAACTCTCTAATTCTAGTAGGGTTTTTTTTGGTAGATTTCACTGGATTTTCTACAGAAGACAATCACGTTGTCTGTGTATGTAGACAGTGTTATATCTTCCTATTCAACCCGGGGTACTATTTGTTTCTTTTCATTGGCTTATTTCGTTAGCTAGTAAAAAGTTGAATAGAAGAGGTAAGAGCAGAAATGTTGGTACTAATGGTACACTTAACGGGTATAAAATTCTGGACTGGCCATTTTTCTTTCAGTACTTTGAGGATATAGCTTCTTGTTTAGATTATTTCTGATGAGAAATTGCCAGCTTGCATCACTTGGGATGAGAAATTTGCTTTATATTACTTTTTGGTCCTTTGTACAAAACACGTCTTTTTTTTTTTTTTTTTTTGAGACGCAGTCTTGCTCTGTCGCCCAGGCTGGAGTGCAGTGGCCAGATCTTGGCTCACTGCAAGCTCCGCCTCCCGGGTTTATGCCATTCTCCTGCCTCAGCCTCCCCAGTAGCTGGGACTACAGGTGCACACCACCTCGCCTGGCTAGTTTTTTTGTATTTTTAGTAGAGACGGGGTTTCACCGTGTTAGCCAGGATGGTCTCGATCTCCTGACCTCGTGATCTGTCCATCTCGGCCTCCCAAAGTGCTGGGATTATAGGCTTGAGCCACCACGCCCGGCCTAAAACATGTCTTTTTTTTTTTTTTTTTTTTTTTTTTTTTTGCTGCTCTTAAGGTTTTTTCTTTATTACTGGCTTTGAAAAAATTGATTATGATGTGCCTCGGTGTTATCTTTAAAAATTTATTTTAGAGACAGGGTCTCGTTCTGCCATCCAAGCTAGAGTGAAGTAGCATGATTATAGCTCACTATAGCCTCGAGTTCTTGTGCTTGAGGGATTCTCCTGCCTCTGCCTCCTGAGTAGCTGGGACTATGGGTTTGCACCACCACCCCAGGCTAATTTTTTAACTTTTTGTAGAGATGGGGTCTTGCTATGTTGTCCAGGCTGGTCTCAAGCTCCTGGACTCAAGCAATCCTCCTGCCTTGGCCTCCCAAAGCCCTGGGATTACAGATAGGAGCCACTGCGCCTGGGCAGTTTTCTTCATCTCTCTTGTGCTTAGGGTTCATTGAACTTCTTGGATCTGTGGGTTTACAGTTGCCATCACATTTGGAAGATTTCATCAAACATCTTTTCTTTCTCTTTGTCCCACATAATGCTCTTCTCTTTCAGGGACTCAAATTATGCCTATATATATGAGGCTGCTTTGAGCTGTTTCATAGCTCACTGATGCCCTGTTCATTTTTAAATCATTTTTTCCTCTGCGTTTTATTCTGGATACCTTCCATTGCTGTGTCTTCACACTTACTCACTTTTCCTTCACCTTTAGTCTCATCCAGTGTTGTTTCCTCTCACGTGATGTAGTTTTCATCTCTAGATGTTCAGTCTGGGACCTTTATGTTTTTCGTCTTCCATGAACATATGTAATTACCTTGTTGAACATATGGAATGCAGTTATAGTAACTGTTTTAATGTTTTTCTCTCTAATTCTAATATCTGTGTCATTTTGGGGGTTAGTTTTGGCTGTTTAGCTCCTCATCTTGGGTCATATTTTCCCAGTTCTTTGCACACCTGATAATTTTTGGTTGAATGCCAAGCATTGTGGATTTTGCTTTGTTTGATGTGAATATTTTGTATTCCTAGAAACGTTCTTGAGCTTTCCTTTTTTTTTTTTTTTTTTTTCCTGGGATGCAGTTAAGTTACTCGAAACAACCTGATCCTTTCAAGTCTTACTTTTAAGATTTATTAGCTGGGAATTAGACTAGTGCTTGGTCCAGAGCTAATTATCCCCCACTAGTGAGCTAAGAGCCTTCTGTGTATTAACCCGATGTGTGGTGAAAAATGAGTTTTCCCAGCTGGGCTGGTGGGACGGACACTCTTCATGGTTCTGTGTGTGCACGGGTCATGGTCACCTTTAATCCCCTTGGTGCGTCTTTCCCTGGCTTCTGACTGTGTCCTCCTAATCACACACCGATGCTGATCTGGCCAGGTAGTCCGGGGCCCCTGCAGGCGTCTGCAATGCTCTCTGTGCAGCTCTCTCCTCTCTGTCGCTCTTCCAGTGAACCCCAGCCACCCTTGGTTCCCCAGACTCTGCGCTGTCTCCTCAACTCAGGAGCCCACTGGGCTGTGGCTGGGCTCCTCCTCCCTGAACTGTGGCCTGGCAACTCTCGACCTGTAAACTGGAGCGATCGCAGGGCCTCCTCATCTGTTTCCCATCGCTTGGGATCACTCTCTTGTTGGCTGATGTCAAGCATTCTGCAAACCCTTGTTTCACAGATTTGTCATTTTAAAAATTGTTTTATGCCACCAACCTCTAATGCAAGCCTCCGGTTCCTCCATCCTATAGATGGAAGCTTTCTTTCAGAGACTAGGTAAGCAAACTTCCCTGGTACCTTCCCCCCCTCCAAGCTGCCTATCACTGCCACCCCAACACATACACCCCTTCCCCTAGACAGGAAGCCTCCATGTATAAATTCAGTCCCTGGAGACAGAGATCTTTGCTGTGTCTTTTTGACATGTTCCCATCATTCGTTCAGTAATTCCTTGCTTTCTGACCCATCCAGCCTCATCTTGTTCTTTCCCTGCCTCGGCCCTGGAATTAATCATTTCTCCAAGCAGTCCTGGTATCACTAGTGGAAAACGGCAACCAGATACAATTTGGGCAATGTGTGTGCTTATTTTTGCTGAGGTGTCACTGTTGTTAGAACTTCTTGGTGAGAAAAATTCGGAGATACCTGTATGCATGGACACACACACATTTACCTGTGTATTTGTTTGCACGTCTGTAGATTGAAAACCATGAGCTCACGTCATTACCTGCAACTCCTACCCAACACCCCGAGACCAAGTGCAACTTTCCTCTTTCTGTATTTGCACTTCCTGTCTGTGCTTCCGTGTGAAATTTAGAGCATTGCCTTTAAACAGAGCGGCATCAGATTACCTGCGGTGGTGCTTGAATCCTTTGGCTAGATCTGGTGTGTGGCCTGACCCGGCATCAGGTGGGAAAGGCAGCCATTGGCTGCAGGGAGTGGGGCATTCAGAGGCGGTGGGTCCAGGCTGGAGCCGAGGCTGCTGCGGCGTGAACCTAGGACAGGCGACTGGCTGAGTGTCAGTTTCCTCATCCACAAAGCAGAGATAACAACCGTCGTTCTGACTGCATCAGGGTGCCCCTGTGAGGGCAGCGGGCAGCTGTGAAGCTTGAAAGGGCTGGCATGGACGGCTGCTGTTGCTGCTGTCAGCGGGGAGCATAACCTCCAGTGAGGGCTACAGCTTGGGGCATCACAAGTCAGGGGGGTCAAATGTGAGAATGGAGGAGTGATGACCTTGTATTAAGAGCTCAGTGACACCCTGGCTCAGAATAATCCCAGGAAAGAGGAAGACACCAATAAGGAGCGCTGGTTCCTCCGTGTGTTTATCTTATAGGCGCCCCTTGCCTCTCCACTCTGCTCCAGGCCCTGTGCTGGTCCTGAGGACATGACCCTGCTCGTCATGGAGGCTTCCTGTCTAGGAGGTGGGGCATGCGTGTTGGGGTGGCAGTGATGGGCAGGTTGCAGGGTGGAAAGGCGCCAGGGAACTTTGCTTACATAGGCTGTGAAAGAAAGCCTCCGTTGGTGGGATGGAGTAACCAGGGACTTGCATTTGGGGTGGCAGAGGGTGGAGAAAGTAGTAAAGAGTCAGCCCGTGCCGAACCTGCCACATCTGGCCATGGGACAGTCACCTGCTTCTGTGAGTCTCAATTTACTTATCTATCAAGTGCTGGCAATTTGGGGGAGGGGAAGGCTCAGTTTAGGGGAGGGAGGCTGGACCTGCTGGACTATGGAGGGCTTTCCGCTTCTAACATTCTGCGTCTGGTAGAGTGCCTGGCATATTTGATGAATGGTAAGCAGACAGGGAGGTTCTCCAGGTGTTACAGGAAAAGGTCCTGATCCAGACCCCAAGAGAGGGTTCTTGGCTCTCACATAACAAAGAATTCACAGCGAGTCTGCAGTGCAAAGTGAAAGCAAGTTGATTAGGAAAGTAAGGGAATGAAAGAACGGCTACTCCCTAGACAGAGCAGCCCCGAGGGCTGCTGGTTGCCCATTTTTATGGTTATTTCTTGGTGATGTGCTAAACAAGGGGTGGATTATACATGCTTCCCCTTTTTAGACCACATGGGGTAACTTCCTGACGTTGCCACGGCATTTGTAAACTGTCATGGTGCTGGCGGGAGTGCAGCAGTGAGGACGACCAGAGGTCAGTCTTGTGGCCATCTTGGGTTTGGTGGGTTCTGGCCGGCTCCTTTACTGCACCTTGTTTTATCAGTAAGGTCTTTATGACCTATATTTTGTGCTGACCTCCTATCTCATCCTGTGACTTAGAATGCCTTCACCGCCTGGGAATGCAGCCCAGTAGGTTTCAGCCTCATTTTACGCAGCTCCTGTTAAGATAGAGTTGCTCTGGTTCACATGCCTCTGACACAGGCACCGTAGGAATTTAACCCACTGGAGTAATCTCCCTGCTCTACAGCCTTCTGCTTTGCAGCCTGTTTCTTCCCAGCCCCTGCATGGAATGTGGTCACCTAGTCAGTTGGAAGCAGCTCCTGAGAGAGGCAGGCGAATTGCAGACGAGCTCGAGTGAACCTTGCTCATGGCCATGCCAATGTCTCCACCTGGGAGGGGCTGTGGCATCATTACCACCACAAAGGGCCTGTATGCCGGCAGGAGGACTGGCTGCATCTGTGCCACTGGGACCCTTCCTCTGAATGCCATGCCACACCCTATCCCCTCCATTGCCTCCTAAAACCCTCTTGTCACTGTCCCGCGGGGAGACACTGCTGTGGAGAACACACCCAGGGCTCTCCTTCTTTGCGATGCGTAACAAAGTGCCTGTTGATGAAAACCTGCATCCTTGTGGAGTCACTCATTACACTCGTTACTCAGCAGGTGAAAAAGCCTTTGTTTCTTCAGACAGTAGAATAAGTGAATAAATGAATGAGTGAATGATAGAGTCTTGAGGCCCTGGTCCCAGCCAATCATCCCTTTGGTAGTGGTTGCACTGGCCCCTCCCTTTGCCAGTTCCCAGCACCTGATGCCTGCCAGTACCCCCTCACTCAGATGGACAGCACAGCCGTCCACACTGCAGGGAGCACCCCGGACCAGTGGCAATGTCCTGCCCTCTTCCCAGTGCATCATAACTGTAAAGTTCCCTGCTACCATTGACAGAGGCTCTTCTGAGCTCTCCCCAGTTTTAGCACTTTATGGCCTCATCCTTACAGCTTTAGGAAGTAACACCATTTTCATTCCCAATTCTAGGACAGGGAAACTGAGGTACACAGAGGCTAACTTGCTGGCAAGTGTCAGAGTCAAAGGCAGGGCTCCCAGGCTCCCAGGATTGTCCTGATTGGGCAGGGACAGGGCGGGTAAGAAGTGAGCTCCTATGAGAGGATAATCAGTATTGAAACCCTCAGAGGGGAAGCTTTGCAGCCACTGGAGGGGCGAGCGGGAGCTCAAAGAGGATCATGAACCCTTTAGAAATGTAAAATGCTATAAATATTAACAACAAGCAGCCTGCTTTCATAATCTCCCATTTTCCATTGTGTTGCAAATTCTTGTACATTTTCTTGCTCTCTGGGAAAGATGAAGGCAGCTTGTTTAATAACCATACTATTAGCAAGTTATCAAGTATTTGATTGCATTTTCCAGAAAGCACCTCAGTGACTGGGGGATCATTTCACATCTGCCTTTTCTACTCACACTCAGCAATTCTTGCCTCACGGCCGGCACTCCTCAGTGTAAAATTGTCTGTGTATGGCGGTTGAGGGAAATTATTTTTTAAAGGGAGGAAAAGAGTATCCAATTTACAGATGTCTTGTGTAATGCACGAAGCAAGAATGACTCTTCCTGGCCCGGAGTGTGGACAGATTTAGCAGGCGTCAACAGAATGCTGGAGTGGGTGTCAGATGGAGGCAACTTCTTCATAAAACTTCTCGGTAGAACTCATGCAATTAGCAGCTGTTGCATTGAATTCAGGGCACTGCATCCTCCTCCTTTCCTTCCAGGGCACGAGGGTGACCAGGGTGTGAGGGTGGCCAGGGTATAACAGTGGCCAGGGTGTGACAGTGGCCAGGGTGCCAGGGTATGGCGGTAGCCAGGGTGTGAGGGTGGCCAGGGTGTGACGGTGACCAGGGTGTGGGTAGCCAGGGTGTGACAGTGGCCTGGGTGTGACGGTGCCCAGGGTGTGAGGATGGCCAGGGTGTGGCGGTGGCCAGGGTGTGAGGGTGGCCAGGGTGTGATGGTGGCCAGGGTGTGAGGGTGGCCAGGGTGTGACGGTGGCCAGGGTGTGAGGGTGGCCAGGGTGTGAGGGTGGCCAGGGTGTGAGGGTTGAGAACAAGGAGTTCTTGCCCTTTCTGGAATAACCTGAGGGCACCGAATGACCTCTCCTTGCCTGGATACTCCATGCTCTGAATGACCTTTCCCTGCCTGGATACTCCAGGCTCTTAGTGCTGTTTGGTGCAGCTGTAATTGTCAGCTGTTTAATGACTGAAGAATGATGAGGTTGATACATTTGGGAAGGAGAATTGTCTCTCTTCTAAGCGGTTGCCGCCTGCAGGCAGCCATTCTGAAAGACTGGGAAGCATAGCCTCTGGCCAGAAGCTGGAAACAGGCACTTTGAGGATTGAAAGAATGAGACAGGAATTTATGTTGAGCAAGGGGGTGAAATATACATATTCAATGAGCTACAGGAGGAGTCATGAATATTGATGAGAAAAGAAACACGCACATGTGCGATTGCACTTCATGCCCCATCGCCAGTCACATGTGCAAAACGTGGTGGTGTCAGCGTGATCCGAGGGTGGAGTTTTCCGCCCACTGACGTGGAAAAGTGAAGTAGAGGACATGGAAACCCACACTGCGCATCCTCCATAGATCGGCCAGAGCCACCCCGTGTTTTTTGCTTCCTCTTTGGAAGGAACACTGGCTGGTTGTTTTGGGGCAGCGTGAGGAGGCTGGTTGATATCAGGGGTGGAGTCTTTCAAAGGGGCTGGCTTCTGCTCGGCCCTTAGTGAAGGAAGTCTAGTGGCAGTCAGCAAAGGAGAGGTGAAAACAGGGTGTGTCCCACCTCTCCCATCATGGCCAAGAGCTTGGCTGCTGAGGTTCCTCTGGGGTCCCCTTGGCCAAGAGGGTGGTCTGTGCCGTCAGTGAGGGGAGGGTCTTAGAATTTTATTTGTCACATGGCAAAACTGAATAGTGTTACACAAAATAGCATCAGAAACCATCAGAAACCTCGGGATTTGCCCTTGGAAATATTTGAGATATAATTAGTTTAGTTCAAGATCTTGAGATGAAATCATCCCAGATTTCGGGTGGACTCTAAATCCAATGACTGATGTCCTCCTAGGAAGAAGACACCAAGAAACAGAGGGAGAAGGTCATGCAGGGACAGAGTGGGGAGGCCTCATAAGAACCAGGGACACCGTTACACCCTGGCCACTATCATGCTCTGGCCACCCTCAAGCCCTGGTCACCATCACACCCTGGCCACCATCACACCCTGGTCACTGTCATGCCCTGGCCACCGTTACACCCTGGCCAACCTCATACCCTGGCCACCATCACACCCTGGCCACCATCACACCCTGGTCACTGTCATGCCCTGGCCACCATTACACCCTGGCCAACCTCATACCCTGGCCACCATCTCTCCCTGGCCAACCTCAAACCCTGGACACCATCACACCTGGGCCAACCTCATACCCTGGCCACCATCATGCCCTGGCCACCGTCACGCCCTGGCCACCCTCATGCCCTGGCCATCCTCATGTCCTGGCCACCCTCATGCCCTGGCCACCTTCATGCCCTGGCCATCCTCATGCCCTGGCCACCACTGCTCCCTGGGCTGTGGTTCCCCTACAGACCTCAGGCGGCCTCAGAAACTTTGCGCTCAGTTACAATTGGTTGCTGCTTGTGATTGTGGGCCTATCCCTGGCTACACCCCATGCTTATTACACACGCACTACACACATCTTTGGAGCCGACTGCATCCATGTTTCCTGAGACGCTTTGGAAAGCCATGTTGCTTTCCTGCTGACACACCATCTATGGCCCCCGCACTGCATGCAAAACAGATCCCTGAATCTTTAGTTTGACATTCAGAGTCTCACCTAATTGGACCACAATAAACTTGGCTGTCAATCATCCCACGAATGAACACACATGTCTCGGGCTGTTCCTCTGTGCCAGGAACTGGGGGTACAATGAATGCAATGTGGCTGGCCCCTCCCTCAGGGACAAGTGGTCAGGTGAGGCCATGTGCTAAGGGGCTCTGGGGGGTACAGGTGGGGAGAAGGCATTGAGGGCCGGGGCAGCAGAGCTGGGAAGACCCTCCTGCAGTGGGTACTCTGGCCCTGTGTGGGCCCCTGGGGCTCTGACCCTCTGTGGATTTCTCTTTCCCTCTCTTGCTGGGCTGGCCGGGACAGTCCTCCTAAATGCAGACACACAGACATGGGCTTCTAGGTCCCTTCCACATGTATCCAGCGCCTGGGCCTGCCTCAAACAGGCTGTTCAGGGGCCTTGCTCTCTGAAACATTTCTCCAGCCCCAGCCCTTACTGGGGTACAGTCCAATGCCTGGAAGAATAATAGCTCCCCAAAGCTCTCCATATCCTGACTCCCAGAACCTATGAACACGCTACCTTACGAGGCAAAAGGGACTTTGTGGAATGAGTTAATTGAGGACCTTGAGATGGCAGGTGGTCCCGGATGACCCACATGGGCTTGGTGTGTTCACAGGGGTCCTTAAAGAGGGGGCAGGGGTACTGAGCACGGTGGCTCATACCTGTAATCCCATCACTTTGGGAGGCCAAGGTGGATGGATCATGAGGTCAGGAGATTGAGACCATCCTGGCCAACATAGTGAATCTCCGTCTCTACTAAAGTTACAAAAATTAGTCAGGCATGGTGGCACATGCCTGTAATCCCAGCTGCTCAGGAGGCTGAGGCAGGAGAATCGCTTGAACTCGGGAGTCAGCGGTTGCAGTGAACGGAGATCACGCCACAGCACTCCAGCCTGGTGACAGAGCGAGACTCCGTCTCAAAAAAAAAAAAAAAAAAAAAAAAAAGAGGGGGCAGGGGAGGAGCTACGGGAGACAAAAGCAGAGCCAGGAAGATGACCTTGAGAGACAGGAGAAGGGGCTGCGAGCCCAGAAACACAGACGCTCAGAAGCGGGGGAAGGCAGGGAAGCCCTGCTCCCCGAAGCCTCCAGAGGAACCAGCCTGGGGCTGCTTTGGCCCTCTGGGCATCTGCCCTGTGAGGTCAGAATTCTGTGTCAAGACACTCAGCTTGCAGGAATTTGTCATCACAGCAACAGGAAATGGACAGAGGCACCTGCTGTCCACACCAAGCACAAAATCTGGGACCCTGTTCCATTCTCCTGCCATACCTGGTGTGCCCCCAAGGTCAGTGGACTCTGCCCCCACCATGGAGTACTCGCCCACCTTTCTTTTTTTGAGACAGGATTTTACTATGTTGCCCAGCCTGGTCTTGAACTCCCGGGCTCAAGCCATTCTCCTGCCTTGGCCTCCTGAGTATCCAGGACTACAGGCATGAGCCATAGAGCTCGGCTGTCTGTCTGCCTTTCACACGCACACCAGCCAGTCCTGAGCCCGCACCCCTCCTGTCCTCTCTCACACACCAAGCCCGCATTCTCCAGGACCAGGTACCAGACAACTAGGAACAACCCCCATGCCCCAGGGTCTGCCAGAATTATTCAGACTAGCCAAAGATAAGCTGCCTCCTGAGAAAACCCCACCGAAGGCTGTGGTCAGGGCCTTCACCTCTTCCTTCCCGCCTCCTGCAGACCCGGGCCTCCCCCGAGGCCCCGTGGGGAGGGCTGTGCCCGTTGTTTCTAGGGGCGCTGTGAGTAACAAGGTCTTCTCTTTCCACAGCATTGATCCCTTCCTGTCGCTCTATAGTCTTTATAAATGAACACCTGGGCTCAAATCTTTCATATCACATGGTCTGCAGGGGGCGTGGAACAGTCGTGATAAATAGGGCCGCGTTTCCTGGAAAGGGTGGGGTGGGAGGGCAGGAGGCTGGCAGGGACCACCTGTCCACCCACGAGAAACCCTGTTCCCAGGGGGAGCATCACCTTTGCAGGCAGCCTCAAAGAGTTCCACCGCCTGCGGCCAGGCCCCTCCTCAGCCCGGCGGCCGCTCCCCACAGACTTCTTCCATCTCAAGGGCTGCAGACGTCTCCCCTAATGACTTCGATGCATCTACATGAGGACCAGCGCTTGTGCTTCAGCAGAACCCTTGTTTCCTGAAAGGAAACTGGGCCTGAGAAATGACAGCAGTTTCCTCCTGCGGTGTATTCTTCCTGCCTTGCTTATGAAATCAATGTATCTCCTTAGGATAACACGTAATCAAAATTCGATGAATAAAACAGTGAACTCTCCTGGCAAAATGCAGTGTCTGCATCCGCAGTACCGTCAGTGGGGCACATGGGCGTTTGCTCTGGTTCCCTGGAGATGGTGCAGTAGGGGCCGATCTGGGGTTTCTGCCCAGCCCCGGGCTGTCCATCCCGACACTCGCTGGCTGGTTTCATGTTGATGGCTTCAGCGTTTGCTGGGTAACCCCATAAAGGAGTCTCTTAAAATGCATCTTTGAAATTCTGGCACTGTCGCCTCTAATAAAAGCCGTGGAAGGGAAATTTCAATAAGATAACTCAGGAACATTTAATTTTCTGCTCCTTTGGATTTCCTATCTTATTACAGCCATTCAGTTAGCTAATAAATGTCCAATCCTGTCCAATCTTTATAGTGAGTAGAGAGGCTGGGATTTAAATAATTGGACGGAATGTCTAGGGGGCAGCTTTTAGCCAGGCCTGCCAACAAAATTGGTGGGTGTGATGTCGAATCTGATTTCGGAAGCCACTTTATCTCATCCCAGCCTGTCTGTTCCCTGCACTGCCCCAGGCAGCTTCACTCACCTGGACTTGAGGGGCTGTAGGGGGAGCAGGGACAGGAGCGCGGGCGATGGAAGATCCTGGTTTCCATCTCAGACAGGATGATGGGTCTGGGCTGCCAGCCGAGGTGCCCAGTGACACCTGCAGTACTGGAGGCCTTCTTTATCCTGTTGTGCCTTGCCGAGCTGCGCCACTAACCTGGCAAGTGCAGGCATCGAAGCTCCACCCTCCAGACCACAGAGAGCAAAGACCTCCCTGTGAGCACATCCTGTGCTTCCCTGGGCTCTGAGCCCTCGATGCCTGCTCCACGCCATGAGCCCTTGAGGTCATGGTGGGCCTGGATTTGGCCACATCCTCTTGCTTCCAGTCACCCTGCTCAAAGGCCATTCTGCAGGTCCTGGGATAGGGCCACCCAGGGGAGGTGTCAGCTGTCATCAGTGGGCGGGCTCCTCAGTGAGGTGGCTCCCTCCGCTCTCACCCACCATGTGTGCCTTCCACAGGGCCATGCTGGCCTTAGGGAGCTAACCCACAGGGCTCTGCTGTAGGTACTGGGCATGGCTGCCCCTTGGCCTTGTTGGTGACTGCCCTGCAGCCCTGGGAGGAAAGTCCCTCTAAGGCACCGTGAAGGCACCTGTGGTTCCAGCCACGCTCAGCAGATAGTGAACTCTCCTGGTAAAATGCAGTGTCTGCATCTGAGACATCATCCACCTGGCACACCAACTGAGCAGCTGTGGTGCCATGCGCTGGGAATCGGGGTGAAAGGAGGAAGGGCATGGCCCTCAGCGAGGGGGACACAGGCACTGCCCAGCAGTGGGTGTGGCCAGTGTTGAAATGTGAGAGAATCTGGGGTTCGGGGAGCTCGTGGCGGTGCCAACCCGAGCCTGGGGCCTGTGCTCATGCACTCCAGGCTGTGGAGGTCGGGAGGGGTTGGCCAGACAGGAGGCAGAGCCCAGGGAGGGCAGGCAGGACATGGATTTGAATTCACACCATCTACACCCGCGTCTTGGATGTAGATTTGAATCCACACCGTCTACACCCACGTCCTGGGCAGATTCCACCAACTCAGGACAGGCTATGATTCTGAGATGTTGCTAAGACATTTTTGGGCCTCAGTTTCCTCATCTGTAAATTGGGAGTGTGGGGGCTCCTCCCCTACCTCACAGGTCACCCAGAGGCTTCACTGATTACAGACATGGGCCTTCCTTGTGGATGTGACCTTGGGGCAGATGTGCGTTACCAAGTGGCCCCAATTCTAGGACCTCATGAGCAAAGCCAGGGCCCAGGACCCTCAAGTCTGAGGCTGCTATGATCATGACACTACTGAGCAAGCACTGTGTGTGCTGGTGCCAGGCCTGGGCCAGGGCTCTGCGGGGACTTGATATGGTTTCTGGGTGTCCCCACCCAAATCTCACCTTGAACTGTAATCCCCATAATTCCCACGTGTCAAGGGTGAGACCAGGTGGAGGTGGTTGGAGTACGGGGGTGGTTTCTGTGGGACCAGGCGGAGGTGGTTGGATGATGGGGGTGGTTTCTGTGGGACCAGGTGGAGGTGGTGGGATGACGGGGGCAGTTTCCGAGGGACCAGGCGGAGGTGGTTGGATCGTGGGGTGGTTTTCCCCATGCTGTTCTCATGATAGTGAGCCTCACTATCCAACGGTTTTACAAGCATCTGGCATTTCCCCAGCTGGCACTCCGTCCCTCCTGCCACCCTGTGAAGAAGGTACCTGCTTCTCCTTTGCCTTCCACCATGACTGTAAGTTTCCTGAGGCCTCTCCAGCCACGCAGAGCTGTGAGTCAAACCCCTTTCCTTTATAAATTACCCAGTCTCCGGTATTTTTTTATAGCAGTCTGAGAATGGACTCATACAGGGCTGTCTTGTTGGTGTCCACGGTAACACACAGGAAAGAGCCGCAGCCCCGCCTAAGGCCCTGGGCTAGCAAGAGCTGAAGCAGGACTTTGCCTGGATTCCTGATTTCAATCCCCGCAAAAATGTCCTTCCCATGTGTTTCTATTCAGACTGTGGGGCCCGTGGAGGGGGTTGTGGGAGGAGGCATGCTCTGATGTGGTGTGGGTGCTGCCTTCTGACCTCAGTGGGTTGGCCAGAGCCTTTCAGACTCTCCCGGGGCCCTTGATGGAGTGGAGACAACGTCTGGTGACTCCTGGCCAGGTGGGCTCTTGGCACCCACGGGATTCTCCAGGGAGCTCTGTCTCGGGCTGTCCTTAGGACACATGGCAGGCTCCAAAGGCTACACTTCTCCCCTTGGTGGGCAGAGATGGAGATCCCCAGCAGGGACACTGGGCTTGGTCTATGGCTGTGACTGTGACTGTGGCCTGGCTGCTCCCAAGTCTGGTCGTCGTGGTCCCCATGGTGTCAGGTCTATGAAGACCCTGGGGCATGTATGTGTACACGGCTTGACCTGGGTGTACATGGCTTTCTCTGTGTTGATCTGGGGCGTGTGTGTGTACACAGCTCAACCTGGGGATATGTGGCTTTCTCTGTGTATGGACTCGGGGCTTGTATATGTACACGGCTCGAACTGGGGGTAAGTGATTTTCTCTGTGTGCGGGCTTGGGGTGTGTATATGTACACGGCTCAAACTGGGGGTACGTGATTTTCTCTGTGTGCAGACTCAGGGCATGTGTGTGTACATGGCTCAACCTGGGGGTACATGGCTTTTTCTGTGTATGGACTTGGAATGTGCATGGATGCAGGTGCCTTCAGGATGCACAAGCGTATGGTGTCGGTTTCTGTTGTTGTGTCAGAAATGGATGCAGGCAGTGGCTTAGAGTGGCACAGGTTCATGAGCTCTGAGCTCTGTAGCTTAGATGTTTGGCAAAGCTCAACTGGGCTTTCTGCTTAGGGTTTCACAAGGCTGAGATCACGGCGCCAGCTGGGGAAAGCTCTTATCCGAGGCTTAAGGAAAGGATTTCCTCCTGATCTCATTTAGGTTGTTGGTCAAATGAAGTTCCTTGTGGCTGTGGGTGGGAAGTCCCGTTTGGCCACTCAGGGTTGTTAGAGGCCACCCGCTTTCCTTCTCACGTGGTCCCTGCCACCTCTGAGCCAGAAATGAAGTGCTGAGTCCTTCTCAGGCTTTCAACACCTGTCTGCCTTTGGCCTCAGCCAGAGGATTATTCGAGTCAGGACCACACAAATAATCCCCCCGTCTTAAAGGCACCTCAGATGTTGTTGTGAGGGAGAGATGACGCTATTTTCACAGGTTCTGGGGATTCGAGCAAGACATCTTCACGGATGCGTTTTAGAAATTCCAACCTCAGCCAGGCCCGGTGGCTCATGCCTGTAATCCCAGCACTTTGGGAGGCCGAGGCAAGCAGATCATGAGGTCAGGAGTTCGAGACCAGCCTGGTCAACGTAGTGAAACCCTGTCTCTACTAAATACAAAAATGGTGGCGTGTGCCTATAGTCCCAGCTACTCAGGAGGCTGAGGCAGAAGAATCGCTTGAACCCGGGAGGTGGAAGTTGTGAGATGAGATAGCACCACTGCACTCTAGCCTGGGCAACAGAGCAAGACTGTCTTAAAACAAACAAAGAAATTCTGACTTCCACCCATGGGGCATGTTTGCATGCTTTCAGCGCACAGGCCCCAGTGTCTCACGGGTCAGGCCCTGTGCTGTGCACCAGGGGTGCCAAGAGGCAGGGGACATCACCCTGCGCCCTGCCCCGAGGCCCACAGTTCAGCTGGGAGACAGGTGGCATCCAAGAGGCTCCCAATAGCAAATGGGCACTTTGCCTTAGAGAAGCTGAGGCCCGGCCAGAGGAGGAAATCATTAGCCTGGGTCTGGAGGGCGGCCCTGGGGCTGGGTCTTGAGGGTGTTTGCCTGCACTGCACTGGAGTGAGTGTCCTGGAGAATGGGCACACTTGGATGCCACGTGGGTGTGTGCAGCCAGCAGAGGGTGGGAGTTGAGGCTGGGGGCCAGAGGCCAGAGTGTGAACGCCTGGGGGCTAGGTGAGGCAGAGCAGGGGACCACATGGAGGCTCAAGCATTCTCTGCTTCACACGTAGCTGTGCAAAAGTGCGTCTGCACCAGAGGTGTCTACAGGCATCCTCCTACCTCACAGCTAGGATCCGCAGGCCCTAAAACCCCAGTCCCCTTCCAAACCTCACTGGCAGAATGGGCTCTGGCTCCCCAGACCTGAAGGCTCCCTCTTTCAGCTTTTGCAGAACTTTGGTCTCCAAAGATGTCCACGTCCTAATCGCAGAACCTGTGGCCTCACATGGCTAAAGAGACTTTGGATGTGGTTCACTTACAGATCTCAAGATGGGGAGACTCTTAGATGAAAGGGGGGTGCCCAGTTCCAAAGGGGTCTTACAAGAGGGTCAGAGTGTTAGATGAAGAGGGGTGCCCAGTGTCATCAAAGGGGTCTTAGAAGAGGGTCATAGTCTTAGATGAAGGGGGGTGCCCAGTATCAGGTTTTACAAGAGGGTCAGAGAGCAGTGTGCGATCAGGAAGGCAGGAGGGTGGAAACAAGGACAGTCACAGGCACAGAGGAGGCACAGGCCAGAGGTGGGCAGGGGCTGGGGCAGGGAGAGTGAGGTGCTCGGGGCCACTCACCGGGGTGGAGAAAGGCCAGGCTGTGCGCGTGTGCACGCGTGTGTGGGCCTGGCCCTGGAAGCTGAGTGTGAGGCACGTACTTGAGGGTTTGTCTATTCATCCAGCAAGTGTGTGTTTTGCCCAGGCCCTGGGCTGGTGCTGGGCTCAGAGCTGAGCCCTGGGACACCCTTGTTCCCAATGGTTCAGGGTCCCTGGGGTGAGGTTGACTAACAGGGAAACTCTTGAGAGCATGAGTCCTGTGTTCAGGGGACAAACTGGTGCCATGGAAACTGAAGATCAAGGGCATCAGAATCTGTCTACACCTCTGTGTGCATACCTGTCCCCCTGCAAGCACACATGTGTGTGCACAAGTGTAACTGCAGGCTCTGGCTGGACATGCACAGGTGCAAGCTGAGGGTCGGGGGCCTGGGGATACCCTCTCCAGAGGCCTGATTTGAGTGTGAAGTGCCGCCTGCCGGTCTACTGGCCCCTTCTGCGATGAAGAACTGCTTTCATCTTACTGGAGGATTTTACATCAGCTAGAACCCCATTATAGACATGGGGAAACTGAGGTTCGGAGAGGTGACACAGCTTTGGCTGTGCTGGTTCATCCCTCAGGGCTGGAGTTGGGAGCTGGATCCTAAGTCTATCTGATGGCCTGTCCAGGCACCAGTGTCCTCTCCCACCATCCCCAGGTCCAGGAAACATTCCCAGAAGTCCCATCTAGAGACAAGTTGCACAAATGAATACTCCATTTTTGGGGGTCAGATTTTCCAATAACCAACCACGTAAACAGCCTCATGCATTAAACAAAAATCAATGTACTTCTGCCCCGCAAAGAATGCTTAATGCCCTGCCATAACTCGTGCTATCTGTTCGGGCCAGGAGAGAGTTATGGGGCTTTATTTCCCCCATAACTCTTGGTAGCACAATTCCATTGTTTACTTTGTGACACAACGGGCCATCATTAATCACCAGGGCAGAGGGATGGGAGTCTCTGGCTGGCTTGAAAAGCGGGCTGGGAACTCACGTGGGGCCTGGGCAGGGTGATGTTCCTGCAGCTGCATCTTGCTTTGTGGAGAGTTTGGGGACTTGGGGGATTTCCTGTGTCTGTTGCCTTTCTACCCCAGGCTCGGTGGTTTTCCAGGTCTCTCCAGTCCGTGAGGGGTATTCTGCAAACTTCTGACGGTGCGCTCAGCTACCCAGTGGCTAACTCTACCCTTTGCCATGCTTGTCCCAGAAAACTAGAGACCATCAATTTGCAATTGTCTCAAGTGTGGTGGAGACATTACAGCTAATTGGCAATAAGAAATGCTAAATGGAGCACAGTTTCATATTAATGAGCCATTTATCAATACTAAACGGGCCGGCTGCCTCCTTCGATCCCTTGATTGGCATTGGCTTTGTTTACGGTGCAGATGTTTTCCAGCATATCGAGCGGTCCTCTGCTCTCAGCCGTCCTCGCCGTGGCCCTGGGCTCCCCTCCCCTCTTTCTTGTTTCTGTTTTAAATCTCTGGCAATGACACAGTCTGTGCATTGAGCATCTACTGCCTGTTAGGAGCATGTTAGTACTTTCAACTCCTAATCGTGTTTAGGCCTCACAAAGCCCGTGTTCTGGGTTACAGAGGTCAAAGTATTTGCTCAAGGTCAAAGAACCTGGCAAGGCAGGAAGCAGGCCCTGTCCCCAGCCTGCTTTTCTGCAGAGCCTCCAGCACTCAGGACATTGGAAAGGGCTGATGTTTTTGCATTGGCTTCTGGGAAGGCCCAACCCATCCAGTTTCTAGCTGGGGATGACTTCAAGCATCGCAGTGGCCCTGGGACATTTAAGGTGCTATATCAGCTTCCTACAACTGCCATAACTTACCACAAATTGGGTGGCTTTCGACAGCTGAGATTCATTCTCCAACAGTTCTTGAGGCTGGAAGTCCTAACTCAAGGTGTCATCGAAGCCCATGCTCTCTGCAGGCTCTAGGGGGAGAATTCTTCCTGCTTCTCCCAGCTCCTCGCCTCTCCCTGCAGTCCTTGGCTTGTGGCTTGGCTGCATCTCTGCTTCTGTGGTCACCTGGCCTCCTCCTCGGAACCTGTTTTCTCCTCCTCTGTCTCTCATGAGGACACTTGCCACTGGCTTTAGGCCCACCTGGAGAATACAGAATGATCTCATCTCAAGATCCTTAACTTCATTACCTCTGCAGAGGCCCGTCTTCCAAATAAGGTTACATCCACAGGTTCTGGGGCATGGACATAGCTTTTTGGGGGTCACCATCCAACCCGCTCCAGGTGGGGAAGGCAGGTTGATGCCCTGTGCCCTTCCACGCTGGAGAACTGGGTCCAGGACTCATGGCAGCAGGTGGTCCTTTCGGTGAGGCTCTCAGGAGGCCCATGACCTGATTGATCTGTGTCCATTCCATTGCTATCTATTCAAGCACTGAACATTTACGAGAAGCTTTCTAGGACTTCCACAACCACAGCTGGCAGTGTCCATCCCCCCCATGCCCGAGGGAGGGAGAGAAGATGAAGCTGGCAATTACGGATGTGGCTCTTTGCTGCCCCAATGCCAGGGGCTCTACCATGGGCAGCTTGCCAACCTGGTTTGCTTGACCCTTAATGAAATAAAGCCCCTTGCTTCTCCCCAGGCTCGAGAGCGTGTGGCTGTGTGGCAGCACGTTGGAGTCTGGAGAAACAAACACGGGTCTTAGAGAAGCCACCAGTGGGACTTTTGGGACCAGACAGAGCTGCACACCCAGCCTGGCCTCTTGGTGACTGTCACTGACCTGTCAAGGCTTTGTGCTTTGGATGTGATTTCCGCATCTATTAAGTGAGAAGCATGGCCCCTACTTGCTCCTGCCAGAGCCTGGTGGAGAGGCATGAGTTGGAGGAGAGGGGTGTTGCGGGCCCTGTGCCTAGGGGGAGCCTGGAACACATACGGCCGGTGCCTGAGAGGTGCCTACCTGTCTCCTTGGACAGAGGAAGGGCGGGGGAGGGCAATTCCACCCTTGGAGGGGCTGCTCTGACCTTGGGAAGGAGTATGGGTTGACAGCACAGCGGTGTGGTAGATGGAAGATGCCCCAGGTCTTGGACACCTCTCCCCTGGAGAGGGGCTCATTCCTCCTGGTGCGTGAGTCTGGGCTGGCCTTGGCCGCTCTGTGTGGTGGGGACAGCAGGTGAGATGCTGAGCAGGTCCTGTACCTTGTCTGTGAGTGGACTGGCGGCTCAGCCTTGGTCTCTTGAGCCTTGCAAGCTGAAGCTGTCTGAGACTACCATGCTGTGAGGAGCCCAGGCTGGCTACACGCAGAGGCTGCCTGTGGAACGGAGGCGCCCAGCCGATGGCGGAATGCAGCCCCAGCCCCAAGGCAAGAGTCCACCATGCCCCCATGCCCTCTACCTCCCCCATGCCCTGTACCTCCCCCATGCCCTCTACCTCCCCCATGCCCTCTACCTCCCCCATGCCCTCTACCTCCCCCATGCCCTCTACCTCCCCCATGCCCTCTACCTCCAGCTGTTCTTACCCTTCGGCTGAGGCTGCACGTGCTAGGCCCTGCTCCAGTCCCTGGTCCACAGGGCAATGAGCAATTAAACAGTTTTGCTTTGTGCTACTGAGTTGGGGGTGGTTTATTACACAGCAATGGCTACCCAGAGCCAAGGGGAAGGCATTTGCAGGTCTCTGGCTCAGAACTGAGTGTGGTCCCCCTGCTTTTCTGCCTGTCACCTGTGGTCCTGGCTCAGTCTCAGTCAGCATGGTTTGTGCTTGTGTGAGCTGCTATCCTGGCTGGCATGCAACAGCCCACGGCTACAACCACAGCAGCAGCAGCAATGCCAGCAGGTGTGTGTGAGAGTCCTGGGGTCAGGCCACAGGGAGCACCGGGCACCCAGGAGCCCACCAGTCTCCCCACAGCCCAGGTACAGGCACATACTCCTCCCACTTAGAAGAGGCTGGGGGCTGCCCGGTCATGGGCTCCGTGTGGCCCACTCCAGAGCTCGAGTGCCACACCCTGACCTGACGCTGACTCCCAGTGGACAGTTTCCAACCCAGGGTCTGTCCCAGGAGGAAGCCAGCACCATGACCCTCACTGATGTCCCTAACCTGAGCCCCTCTCTGGAGGTGCTGCCTCGAGGGCCTGCAGAGCACATGCACAAAGGTCAAAGAACCTGGTCAAAGGGCGTGTGTGGTGTGTGGTACCTGCATGTCCTCTGTGTGTGGTGTATGATGTGTTTGTGTGTGATTGTATATGTGAGTGGTGTGTACACATGTGTGTGGTGTATGGTACTTGTGTGTCCTGTATGTGTAGTACATGATGTCTTTGTGATTGTGTAGGTAAGTGGTGTGTACACACATGTGTGGTATGCGTGGTACCTGTGTATCCTGTGTGTGTGTGTGGTATATGATGTGTCTGTGATTGTGTGTGTGAGTGGTGTGTACACACGTGTGTGGTGCCTATGTGTGCATGTGTAGTATCTACTGTGTGCAGTGGGTGTGTGTCCAAGCACCCATTTATGTGTGTGCAGCACATGTTGTGTGGTATGTGGTGTATGATGTGTTTGTGTGTGTACGTGTGTGGTGTGGGGTGCGTATGAGGTGTGGGTGCATGTGTGGTGTGGGGTGTGGAGTGTGTGTGGGGTGCGTATGAGGTGTGGGTGCATGTGTGGTGTGGGGTGTGGAGTGTGTGGGGTGCGTGGAGTGTGTATGGGGTGCGTGGTGTATAGTGTGTTTGTGTATGTGTGTAGTGTGTGTGTGTGTTTGGCGGATTTGCAGGCCGGCCTACAGTTGTGCTGCAAGGCAGGGAGGAGAGCAGAAGGTGTGCTGGGTGTTGAAGGAGGTGTCTGGGTTAATGGATTTGGGGATGTCAGGCCTGGGAATGAGGTAAGCCTTCTTTGGAGGGAGGAGAGCTCTTCTGCTGTCCTGCTTGTTGACCGCCCCTGAGGAGTCTGTGGCTGTACCATCTACACCAGCAGGCTACCTGCTGCTCCTGCCCCAGCTGGGCAGAGCTGCCCCACCCACCCCCACTGCCTCACCCACCCCTGACAAGCCCTGGGCGATGCTGAGGGTCAGAGGTCATCCATGCAGGCAGCCCTGTATCCAGGCCCCACATTTTGGCCACTGTGAGACGGGGGAGCTGGCGAACGAAGCCTACCTGTTGCTCCAGTGTTTGGGAAGTTCACTGTGGCACAGTGTCCCCATCGCCAACAGGGTCACAAGGGATCTGTCAGCATAGCCCAAGGCAGCTTTACCTGGGTCATGGTGCAGAGACCCAGGTGTCCCCAGCACCCCAGCCCGTGGTACCATTCAGGGTGGGAGCACGAGGCCTCAAGAGGGGAAGGGCCCTGCCCTACATCCCACAGTCGGTGTGGGCAGAGGCAGGCCAGGACCTGGGCTTCCCTAGCTGTCAGCCTCTCGCTCCAGTCCTCCGTCCTGCAGAGGTGGACGCAGCTGAGAGCTTCAGCAAGCCCTCGTGAGATGGCTGTGTGTCCAGGCCAGAAAGCCACACCAATGGAGGCCTGCGGCAGACCAGTGAGCCCGGAACCTCCAGGACACCAAGGTTTCCTGCCGCATTAGGAGCCAGCCCTCTGCTCTCCACAGAAGCTCTAGACTGTTTAAATATTTTATGCAAATGCATGAAAATTTGACTCAGAGCCTCAAAGATCTGACGCCTTGACTTCCATTCCAAAGTTTGCTTCTTTCTCCTTGAACAATTGGAATTACTTTAAATGGAGGGAGGAATAAAGGTCAAAGCGTTTTCACTTCTCAAAATGTGGTGTAGATCCGTGGAGAGGACACTCTCTGACTCCTTGGGTGGGGGATGCATTTTAGAGCAGATTCTGATGGCTTCTGGGTGCACCAGCATCCACAGTGACACCTGCTACCATTTGGGGCCAGTGGCAAGAGTGTGTCTGAGCTGCTCAGTCTGTGTCCGGTAGCCTGGTCAGGGTTGGGTGTACAGATCACCAGCCCAGAGTGCACTCCAATCCTGTTGTGAGCAAACGAAGTTGCTGGGCAGAAAGAGGAGGGTGGAATGAATAGTTAATTTCTGCCTGGCGCTATCCGGAGGCCTTCCTGGAGGAGGTGGCTGCTGGGCTGGACTACAGAAGGTGACAAGAGGTGGACTGTGGGGCATTCACATAGAGGACAGGAAGGCAGAGTTTAGGCAGGGATGATGGGCTGGGAGCAGCTGAAGAGGAGGGGAGAGGCTGGCCTGGGACTGGCTTGCCCCCCTGGCGGTCAGCGGGTATGTGTGGAGCTGGGTCCTCCAGGGGGAGGTGGCTGCACTTTGCTCATCTTGGTGCACAGGTTGCCCCGTGCAGGAAGATGGAAGTCAGCGGGGTGAAGCATATTTGATTGACAGCTGCATGTGTCCCAGGTATCTTTGGGATGTTTCTCACCTCTGGATGTTGTATCGTGTTTGAGATTTTTTTATCTGGAGCTTATAAATTCACTTACTTGGGTGTTTACAAATTCACTTCATCTGGGCTGTAATTAACAGCATTCTCCATTATTGTCAGGCATAGTAAACAATTTCTAGTCAATACTCAGTATATGAAGAATCTTTCCAACAAAACACCTGCTGAGGTGTTCCATGCTGTTTCCCAGAGACAGGATGGATAGGGGGTGCCTTACTGAAGTCTTCTGATGTTGTCCCCCAACTCTGTCCCAGGCCATATGGTGAACTGTCTGCCCTGGGCCATGGGAGTGTCCCAAGGGCGCCTGCACACCTGGATTTCTAACTCTGGCATGGAGCGTGACCTGCCTCATCCCGCCTCCCACTGCTTTCGTTCAGTTTGGTTCCATCTCATAACCACTGCGTTGACCTGCTGAGCAGCAGGGGGAGGGAATGAGGTGCTGAGCAGGAGCAGGGAAGGAGCAGGGAGAAGCCACCCAGGACCAAGCTTGCATTGAATCTGGAGGAGGAGGTGGGTTTAAGACCAGATAGATGTTCAGGAAATGAGGAAAACAAAAATGAGCAGGGCCGGCGAGTTGCAGGCCCAGGCTGGAGTGCAGTGGCACAATCTCAGCTCACTGCAAGCTCTGCCTCCCGGGTTTACACCATTCTCCTGCCTCAGCCTCCCGAGTAGCTGGGACTACAGGCGCCCGTCACCTCGCCCGGCTAGTTTTTTGTATTTTTAGTAGAGACGGGGTTTCACCGTGTTAGCCAGGATGGTCTCGATCTCCTGACCTCGTGATCCACCCGCCTCGGCCTCCCAAAGTGCTGGGATTACAGGTTTGAGCCACCGTGCCCGGCCCAAGTTACATTTTTGATAAACCACTGCCGCTGAAAAACGACGGAAGGGCATGTGGAGATGCACATCCGCCCACAGCGCCCTCGGCAGGTCCCTCTGGGCCTTCACACCATTTGCAGGCAGGGATGCCGTCCAAGCTATTTATGCTTTCAACTATTCTTTGCTTGACTTCACATTTACAGCAGAGGTGGAGGCAGCCCCCTGGTCCATCGCCTGAGGCATGCAGGCTGGACCACGAGGTACGGCCTTGCTTACGACCCATCGCCCAGCAGTGTCCTTGAACCTCAGCCCAGGACTTGCCTGCCTCCCTGCTGAGAGTGAAGGACAGCCCGCCTCCACTAAGGGCCAGGCCCACGCATGGGAGGCTCCCCCGCTCTCTGGGGCCTTTACTGCCCTGTTTTCTAGATGAGAGGGTCAAGGCTCGGTGAGGGGAAGGGCCTGCCCACTGAATTCAGGACTCACAGCGAAGCCTTAGGCCTGCATCGTCCTTTTCTCCAGGACACTGGCTTCTGCCCGGGGATGGCTCCCTGACTCCCTGGCGGTCAGTGGGTGTGTGTGGAGCTGGGTCCTCCCCAGGGAGGTGGCTGTACTTTACTTATCTTGGTGCACAGGACGCCTCATGCAGGAAGATGGAGGTCAGCGGGGTGAAGCATATTTGACTGATAGCTGCAATCACGGACCAGATGTAAATCTAGTAACAATGCTGGTTTCTCCCGGAGCTGCTGGGAGGGTTCTGTGGGATCAGCCCACCCTCTGTTCTTCCCTTCACTACCCCTCCTGCCAGGCTTGGGCTGGGACAGTCACGCTTCCCTTCCCCAGTGGCAACTCTGGGGTCTTCCTTCCACAGGCCTTGTCCTGGGTCGGGGCGGGGGGCGGGGTTGACCTCGGGAAAGGACAGAGAAGGAGGCACGCAGGCCCCTTGTTGCCCCCTGAGCTCCAGGGGTCTGGGGATGGGAGTAGGGGCTGCTGGTGTCTCTGTTCGGGGCATCAGCCTCCCTTTGGTTCCCCTGGCATCTCTGACGTTTCTCCAGGTGAGCTGTTGACTCGATATCCGACCCCCAGATCCATTCCTGCCCTGCTCTGAGCCCCAGAAGCCTGGGCCCCGTGGGCAGCGTCCCCCAGTCAGTGCAGCGCATGGAAACTTCCGGCAGGAGGTGGGGGCAGGAGCAGAACGCAGCGGGTCTTCTCGCTTTTCCGTGCACGCCGGTTCCTGTGTGTCCCTCCCTCAAGCTCCTGCGGCTCCCAGGGTCTCCCCCACTTGTCCCTGCTCTCCGGAGGTGGCTGTGACTGCTGCTAGCTCGGTGGTCCTGTCTCCAGGGTGTTCTTCCGCCCTGCCCTCGTCGCTGGAAATGGCCTTCATTAATTCTCCCGCTCAGCCTCTGAGTGGAAATCGGGTTCCTGCTGGCAAACTGACTTTCCGAAAGTGGCACCAGGATTAATTTGGTGTGTTTAATTACTAAAAGGACATAGTCTCTCTTCCATTCTGCTCACCAGCCCTTCCTTCCTGGCCTGGTTTTGGATGTTCTTTCTGCGGAAAGTGTTTCTCCCACACCCAGCCTTCCCAGGGCTCCCAAGCTGCCGGCGGATGCCCCAGCGTGAGCCTCCCCAGGGCCCATCCCTCAGCGGGGGTCCTTGAGCCCCGGGCCTGCCGTCCCAGGGACTCTCTACCTGGCCTCAGTGTCAACCCCGGGTGCACTGGCTCTGCCCTAGATGGGATCTTTGGAATAAAATCATTCTCTAACTGGGCATTGGAGTCACTAAGCCCAGTGTCTTATTAGCTTAAAGCTATGAAGTCATCAGTACAATTGCTGGCCTGTGGGTCAGCATCTGGGAGCAGCAGCGTCTGGAGGGTTTCTCGGGGGTGTTCACCGTGGACCCCTTGGCTGAATGCCACACTGTTGACCTGCTGACCTCCTGAATCCCTCTCCTCCCAAGATTTCCAACACATTTTCTCCTTTCACCCAGAACAGCAGGCTCTTAGGGGTGGATGGGAACCCCAAGGCCACCTCCTCTCCTCCCCTCTCAGCGCTCACCCTGTCTGCATGCAGGAGTCCCATACCCAGGGAGCTCATCCATGCCGAGCAGCCAACAGCTGCTGCTTCACATGGGAACAAATTAAACTCTCTCCAAGTGGTGTTAGTATGAAGTATTATGAGTCCGCCTTCCAAAATCACGAGACCTTGTGGTGTGGGTGGGCAGGTCCTGGGTGCCTTCGTCGTCTTTCTACCAGCCGCAGGCTGCGGGGACACCCAGCTGATGTGAAGCCCCAGGTCAGCAGCTGGTTCCATCCGTGAGGCTGACATTTCTACCTCCCTGATTTCTCTGTACTGGAAAGAAACCCCCAGCAGGCTGCTCACTCATGGAAGGCAACTTTTCCTGGGTTGTTCAACACGCAGGACACCGCATCCTCTGCCATGCATCCAGGATGTGGAGGCAAGGGACCGTTGCCGGCCATTGGAGACGGGAAAGCGGCTGACAACAAGCCCCAGGGAATTCCCTCTCCAGTTTTTGAGCCCACACTTGGGGCTCAGCAGGAAGCTTCGGCTCTCCATCCTCCCTTCCTGCAGTGTGACAAGGTGGCACCATCGTCACTTCTACTTTATAGATGAGAGGAGGTTCAGGGGGTCTTATACCCAGTAAGAGGAGAGGTGGGGATTGGAAACATTTGTCTGCAAGCCCCAGGGCCCAGCCACAAAGCTCTTCTCACCTCCACTACAGGACACAGAAGGACACAGCACTTCCATCCTGTAAACGGCTGCACACACGTGCGTGTCAGGCCCCCCGGAGAACCGGGCTGCTCCATCAGAATAGACAACAGCAGATGGGTCAATTAGTGCCCATTTCCAAGTCAGGATTAACGTCTCTCTATTCTGGGTCCTCCCAGAAAGTGGATCAGGGTCCTGATTACAGTTTATCCCCATAGATTGTCAGCCCTGGGTGGGGACAAATCTCCACCCCCTTCCTTCTGGTCCCCACGTCACATCCCAGCCCAAAGCAGGCGCTCCGTCCCTACTGGCTGGCGAGGATTCCTTGAGCAGCCCCTCCTTCAGAGTACATCCTACTGGCCGGGGCATGGCCATCGCTGTTTATTGCCTGAATTTTACAGCACAAGGAGCCTTGTGTGAAGCGCTTACGGTATATTGAGGAAATCTCATTCCCCAGTTTAAGTCCTCTGAGCAGAAGCGCTGAGTGGAGCCCAGCAGTTCCCAAGTTTCTTTTGCAGCCTCGAGGTCCTGTGGGATCCAGTGGTAGTGGCCGTCCCCACCCAGGTCCCTGAGGTGGGGGCTCCACGAGGATCTCCCTTCAACGTCACCTCCCCTTCTGGTGCAGTGACCTGGGAGCTTATTAACTCCACCAAATGCACTGGCCGGACGTGCCCCTGGCTTTTGATTGAGCAGGATGCGTGGAACCCACATTTTCAGCCCTGTCTGTGGAAGATGCTGGGGGCCCTGGACTCCCGCTGCCAGCACGGCATTTTTATTTCCACCATGGCCTGGGAGCTCAGTGTCTGGGGTGGCTATGCCAGTCGGGAGGGCTGTTTTGAGTCACACATGTCCCGGGTCAGTTCTCACTCTCTGGGCCGCAGTTCAATGAGAGAGGGGGGCTGTGAGTCCCTGGGGGAGGCCTTCTGCCCGGCAGAGTCCCCCGTCTGGCCCTGGCCTGTTTTTACTCTGGCATCCACGGTCATATGCCTTCTTTCCAGGCAAACTGCAACAGAGCCTTGCAGAATGGAGAATCCATTTTAATAATAAGCTAAATGGCTTTGCTTTTGTTTCCAGAAAACCTCCCACTGGGAGAGGGATTTTTTAAAAGACTCCTGGGCTGTATTTTATTTCTGAACTTGGGTCTCCAGCTGCTTCTGAGCTAATTGAGTAGAGAGCATGAATAAGGAGGGATGGGCACCACTTCTTCACACCCACTGGATGAGCAGGGTTAGCCCCAGGTCAGAGGCTGCCCAGGAGCCACAGAACAGACCCCAGCAGGTGCCTCCGGGGCCGGTGCTGCACAGGACACACCGCAGCCTCAGTGTTTCTCTGCCATGTGGGATCAAAAGTCATTTCAGAACCAGCTTGCATCTCCTAGAAGAATCATGCATGGCTTTTGAGATGTGGGGATGGTGTTTGTCAAACATGCTAGACCATAGCCTCCCCATGAGTGCTGCGCAGCCACGCCCAGAAACGTACGTCTGCACGGCGCTGGTTATGAGGTCGGTCAGCCAGCCCCTCCTGCTGCCAGCATGCATCTTGTTTATCTCTGCATCTCTGGGTTTAGAACAGAACATGGTACATAGTATCCAATAGGTGTTTAATGGATGAATAAATGAAGGAATGAAAGAAGGAGGAAGGGAGTCATCTCTGGGTGATCCCACTCTTCAACTTGAGGATTTATTTCTCAGGGGAAGGCAGTGAGATCGTGGAGGGTGAGGGCACACTGTATACCCAGGTACCATGATTTCATCAGCACCCTCACTCTGTGCCACACACACTCAATAAACACTGGTAGACAGAAGATCAATCATACGCTGTAGTCAAGGTGCTTCTCAGGCGGGGTTTAAATTCTTTGTGATGACAGAAGTCCTGAAAAAGCCACTTTTCCTTTGATAATTCCTCAAAGCGCCTATAAACATCTTTGCCGTTTGATCTCTCAGAGGTTCACAGCATTGGAACAGGTGGATATTTCTTTGGTTGAAAACTAGATAAAGCCATCGGCTTGCACTGAGGGGCTGTTTTGTGTTAAAACGCGGTTTTAAAACATTGGACTCACACGTGGCTGACAAGGCGCTTGCACTGTGAGGACTGGACGTGAGTGGGGAAAAAGGCCATTTTTGCCTCCTGTGTCTTGCTCACTGGTTGAGTGGAAAGGCAGGAAAAATCAACTTTACTACTTACATTATTTTTTTCTCTTTTGTACTAGAAAATAGAGTTGAATTGATATATGGGATTCATCTAGGATAGGACTCCATCAGCAGTACTCAATTTAGATCTACTAATTGGAACAGAGAGAAAGTTTTTTGTTGGCTGTGAGGAGCAACATTTTATTTAGGGAGAAGGCCGACAAACCAACCTACCCATCCACCCACCAACCAATCAACCGACACACTAACCAACCAGCCGGCTGACCAATGAACCAGTCCCCGCCGCCTGACCTTGTCTGGAGAGGCTGACTCAGCTCCTCCATGCAGAGTCCTAAAGAGGGAAGGTCATTTTGCAAATGGGCAAGTGCCAGGCGTGAGCTGGTGATGGCATATGCCCTTAAAGAAGGGTCTGCAGTCTGCAGCATTCGGAGCTGCCCACGCCCTTGCTTCTTCTCCACCCTTGGCTTCTGTGACGGCATGTCCTCACCTCCTTAGTCCCCCGGGGCTGCTCTTCCTGTACACGCATGTACGTGTGATATTGTTATTATGTACATCCTGTACATGTGATAGCCACATCTCATGACAATTTGATTCATTTGTTTGGATGCTGTAGCTTTTGCAGTGGAAGTGTTGCCATTGTCTGGCATGACAAGAATAGAGGACAGGAAGATTGAGGGGAACATGGATTCACTCAGGTAGGCGGATGGTGAGCTTGCCATGTCCTAGACACCCATGGGGGAATCCATGCCTGGACTGCCTGGTCCTCAGGGGTGACCACCATGATCTAGAACCAAGTAGACCTGGGTCTGAGTCCCAGAGGAAGCCATACAGTAGATGTGTGTGTCACTTTGGACATTTTCTTTGTCTTGGCTTCCTCATCTGCAAAAAGGGAATCATGATGCATGCATTAAAGAGCATCATTTTGTAGATTCAATGAAAGTTTCATTGGGAAAGCACCAGAGGTGGTTGTATGCCTGCCGATGGTCATCATTCCTGGCTCCTTCTCTTCACTGTGTTCTGTTGAGTCTGCCCTTGTTTCAGTTCACTGACTTTTTGCATTTATTGAGCATCAGGCATACTCCCCGAATGTGCTAGGTGCTAGGGATACAGAGAAGAATGAGACACTTTCCCTAACAGGCAGACTGACAGATGGAAAATGTTCAGGAGACATGGCAAATAATAAGCCTCTTCCTCCTTCCTCCACCCCACTGTCTTTAACATGCCCCATGTGTTCCTTGCTCTTATTGGGATGTTGCAATCTTCCCCAAAGACCGAGACCCCGTCCTGTCTCGTAGGTCTACAGTTGACCACGTTTGATACCTTCCCATACATTCAGCTTCCTTACTTGAGTGGACTAGCTCTCCATGCTGCTCTCTACTCTCAGGTCAACTCTACTCTCTACTCAGTGGTTCTCTGCTTGAACCACAATTAACCTCTCAGCATTATTTGGCTGCCCCGAGTCTTCTGGGTCCATACATGCATAACCATTCCTCTGCCTGGACTTCTCTTCTTACCACCCACCTTTCCAGCCCTAGTTAGGTTGCTACCTCCTTCTGGAAGGTGTCTAGATGTCCACATGCAGTCAGCATCCTGCTTCCTTTGTAAAACACAGAGATTGCTGCATGTTTCTAAATCCTCGGTCTGTGGCTCCTCTAAGGCTGGGACCACGTTCATTCATCTTTGATAACGAGGGAGATCCAGGGAGGCTGGAGCCGATAATGCCTGAGGTTTCTGCCTGGATGACCAGGTAGCTGGTGTCTGTCTTCTCCAGCTGTATGTGAGTCCTTCAAGGACAAGGATGCGGTGTTGTGCATTTCATGTTCTTGCCTAACACAAGCCTTGCACAGGGAGGCTCAAGAACCACATGCCACATAATATATTCATCTGAGTGACCAAAAAAAATGTGTCTTTCTTTTAACCATATTTGTCCCCCAACTTTTTTTTTTTTGATTTAAGTGCTGAAAATCTTTTCTACCTCTTGGATGGCTCAGATGGCCAAGGGCAGACAGAAACATGCTCTCCAAAGGACCAGTTCCTGACCTTCTGCCATATCCTTTCACTAGTATCACTTTGTGGGCTTCTTGGAGCAGTTTGATAGGCACAATCCATTCTTGGCCGCCTTCTCCAGGTGGCACATGTCTTCCCAACCCTGAAAGATTTCAGCTGTTCCCATAGCCTTGGCGTATTAGTCTGTTCTCACACTACTATGAAGAAATACCCAAGACTGGGCAATTTGTAAAGAAAAGAGGTTTAATTGACTCACAATTCTACATGGCTTGGGAGGCCTCAGGAAACTTACAATCATGGCGGAAGGCACCTCTTCACAGGGCGGCAGAAGGGAGAATGACTGCCAGCAGCAGAAATGCCAGGCATTTATAAAATCATCAGATCTCATGAGACTTACTCATTATCACGAGAACAGCATGGGGGAAATCACCCCCATGATTCAATGACCTCCCACCAGCTCCCTCCCATGACATGTGAGGATTATGGGAACCACAATTCGAGATGAGATTTGGTTGGGGACACAGCCAAACCATGTCACTCAGCTCTCCTGCAGATGGCTTGCGCATCTCTAGCCTGAAGTTATAACTTTCACTTTATTTAGTAATCGCCTTACCTTGTGGGTATCCTGTAAGCCCCTGGGTTAGTCAAGGGTCTTAGTTGCCTGCAAAGGAGGATCTGCTCAGGCCTTTTTAAACAGCAAGGGGACCGTGAGCTGTGCTGCTCGGAGTTCTGTCCATTTGGGGTTTCATTTCCTACTTCCTTTGGTGCCTCCTTGGAGGGGGCTGGCCATGCTCCCAAAGTACTCCCTGGTCTTGTGAAGTGTGGGCTCAGAGCCACTGTGGGCTGGACTGGCACTGTCCGCCAGCCTGCTGCCAGGGACGTCTGGTGAGGATGCGCTTCCCAGTGAAGAAATCCAGAGCATCCCTCCCTGTCCTTCCTTGCACATCTGCTTCTGCATTCACTCAGCAGGGGCATGTTGGCCACTTCCAGGATCACCAGGTTGTCTTCTTACTGCTCAGCATGGAGAGGGGGGTATAATAGGTGTGGTCCCAGGCCTGGAGGAGCTAGGAAAAAAAGACAATTTAAAAAACAAACAAACAAAAAAACCCAGCTTTGTTTTTGTGATAGCTAAGGAAGCGGAGAGTTCAGCCTGCCCAAGCCGGTGAGGGGCCCCCTCTGCCCCCAGGACGTAAAGCCTTGGCCCCAGGTCCTCCTTCCTGTGCACTGGAGTCTGGCCGCTCCCCAAGGTCACTGGTGCATGCACTGCGCCTCTCCCTGACCATCCCTACCACCGCAGCTGCACTTTGGAGCCCAGCATGTCTCCCTAGACCATCAAAGCTGCTAACGTGTATTTCTGCTTCAAGTCTTGCCCTTTCAATAATTTTCTTTACCAGGCGGCCATAAAAATGTTTAAGGAATGAAAATCTGGTCACCCCCTTGCTCCATCAGAAGCCTTCTGTTTCTCTGCATGCCTCTGGGGAGCTGTATGAGCCCCTTGGCGTGGCTGCATGGGGCTCTGCCTGCCCTCCTCTCCTGCGGCTCTGCACACACTTAATGTTCCATAAATACCAAGCCACCTCTGGTCCTGGCCGCCCCTCGCGGCTTCCTGTTTGTGGTTTCAAAACTGTCTTTGGCCTGCAATACGTTCTCCTCCATTTCATTACCTAAAAAGCTTCTTTTCAGTTTTCAAACTCTATTCAGACCTCATCTTCCATCTGAAGTCTCCCTTGAAAGCCCCAAACAGAGATAATCACCCCTCTTTATGTTTCTTCTCTGCCTCCAACATCCTGTTGTCACCAGATGTGTCATCCTGGTCGGTAATTACTTGTTTACAGTGGAGTTATATCTTGTATAGAGTTTGGTTCTAAAGTCACCTAAGAGGTGAAAATTGCTCGTAATCAAAATTATCCCTGAAATTCCCTTAAATGGCCCATAAAGAGCAGTACATGAGGCTTTATGTCAATAACTCTGTGGACGGTTCAACAGCCGCTCTGACCTGGGTTGGTGAGTGGTTTGCCAAGACCCTCAAATTTTTTTCTGTCTCCTCCTGGATGTTGAGGAAGCTGTGGCGTGCTTCCTCCATGAAGGCATTTGTCCCCCTGCTGAGTCACTGGTCAGGGGACACTGGAGAGCCCAGGGCTCTTGCTGGTGGCCTTAGCCAGCTCAGGCTTGCCTGTGCCATGTTCTGTGGCATGCACTCCTCACGTGCACGGTGGATGAGGCTTTTCTCTCCCTGGCTCCCCCTCTTTCCCTGGCTCCCCCCCCGTCCCTGGCTCCCCCCTCTCCCTGGCTCCCCCCCTCTCCCTGGCTCCCCCCTCTCCCTGGCTCCCCCCCTCTCCCTGGCTACCCCCCCGGCTTCCCCCCCTCCCTGGTTCCCCCTCTCTCCCTGGCTCCCCCACTCCCTGGCTCCCCCTCTCTCCCTGGCTCCCCC